>NC_058135.1:158577097-158600560 GCF_016433145.1 Gracilinanus agilis
TATATGTATATGTATATATACAATTTCTTTCAATATGGTATCCAGGTTCTTTTTTTTTTCTCATAAGTTTCAGGAAATCCAGCAATTCTTAGATTATTTCTCCCAGGCCTATTTTCCAGGTCAATTGTTTTTCCATTGAAAAATTTCATTTTTTCTTAAAATTTTTTTCATTCTTTTGAAACTTTAATTGTCTCCTGTTGCCTTGTGAAGTTGTTAGGTTTCGTTTGTCTAGTTCTAATTTTTAATTAACCATTTTCTTCTTTGAGGCTTCATAGTTCCTTCGTTGGGTAGTTATTTTCCTTTTTGAAATATTGTCTTTCCTTTCTTAGAGAACTGTTTTATTTAATAAGGTTTTCTTCTAAGCTATTGATTTTTCCATTATTTTTTTTATTTTTCTTTTAAGTTTCTTATTATTTATCTATTCTTTTGGAGCTCTTCTAGGTATATATTTTGGGCTGGACATTCTTTTGCAATTTCCTCTGAGGCTTCACACATTTTCATTTTTATACTGTTGTCCTCTTCTGAGGTTTTATTTTGGCCACCTCTCTTGTTGAGATATTTTTTTCTATCATCTGGCTTTTTCTATCTTTTCTTCCTTTAGGAGTTAATTTTTTCCTTAATTTTGTTTATGTCCTGAAGTTTATTTCTCTTCCTGGAGGGTAAGTAGCATTATTCCAGACTTGCAATCGTGACTGGGATCAGCTCAGCTGTCTGAGTCTCAGATTAAACACTCCGTTGAGTTGGCCTTGTTGGCCTGCTATATGGAGTTTTGCAGCTATTCAATTCAAGTAGTTGGAGTTGGGTTTTGCTCAATCGTGCCAAGGCTAGCCCTTGTTGGGCTGAGTTCCACCCATTGCTGCTTATGCTGGGGAGAGCCAGGCTTCGGTTCCAGCTGGATTTTATTGGGGCACTTTACTCCTAATGCTGTTTCTTCTCTATTGTGTTGGTTTCTGCTCTTTCTCTGCTGAGACTGGACCTCGTGGGCTGATTTCCTCCTACTTCTGCCTGTGTGGGAGAGCAGTGGGCCTCTGTTTTGGCTGGACCGTGTAGGGGCACTTTTTTTCCCACTGATACTTGTTTTTTATTGCATTGGTTTCTGCTCTTAACCTCTCAGGCTTGACCAAATGTCTGTTTTTTCTCTCAAAGCTTAGGCTTTATTGTGTCTGATTTCCACAGTATTCCCTTTTTTTCCTCCTTGCTATCTCTGGACATTTTCCTGGACTGGAGCACTGCTTTACTCTGTCTTATGTTCCAGTATTTGTTTTTTAAACTTTTACCTTCTGTTTTAGAATCAATACTAAGCTTTGATTCTAAGGCAAGAATAGTAAGGGCTAGGCAATGTGGGTTAAGTGACTTGCCCAGGATCATTCAGCTAGGAAGTGTTTAAGATCAGATTTGAATGAAAGAACACCTATCTCTTCCCAGCTAGTATTCATTTTTGACTTGTTGTTCTGTGCTTGTTTTGAGGGTGGTTGGTGGGCTTTTAGTGCTTCTTACTCCACCACCTTGGCCTGATCTGCTGGTTCCTCTGTCACTTCTGCTACCTTTGCTGCTGCCACTGTTGCTCCTATGGTATCTCTTACGATTGCTGTGGCCTCTGTCACTACCACAAACCTCTAAATAGAAGTTTAAAAGAAGGTTTTGAAAAAAATTTTGAGGAAAAGTTCTGTGTGAAAATAAATTACTTTGGGCAAAAGATGTCCTCACACCTTGCCTCATCTTGTTCTAGCTTTTGGATTCTAAAAGAAGTACTAATTTTCTTAATTAAGGAAATTGTTACTTTCACTCTACTGATCTTTTCAGGGGGGAATCAGGACCCTGAATATTACTAAGATGTTTTAATGTAGAGCCCAGTAGATCCTAAATTACACATGCCATTGATAGAAAGTTTAGGGATTAGCACTAGACTTGGGAGAAAGATATCAAAGTTAAAGTTCTATTTTGGGGATTTACTAGTTTTGTAATTTTACATAAATAATTTTGTCTCTGGGCAATTTTATTAATCTATTAATTAGTATAAGAGTACCAGCAGTACCTGATTAAAATGCTGATTGTAAAAAACTGTTTTGTAACCAAACCTTTAAGTATTGTATATAGATGAGATAATATTGTGAAAGGGTAATTAAGTTTTCTTTGCTTACTCATTATAAATAGTTACTAACTTAAAAAATTCATGAAATTGTAGTTGAAAAGTTAAATAATCTATATTTACCTTCTTCAACCTGCCTTGTTTCTTTTTTTAACAAAAAATTGTCAATGATATTTATTCGTCCTATTTCATTTTAATGTTCTCATAACATGTTTTATGCAGCTAGTAATCTTTAAACTAAGATATTCAAATTCCAATGTATTACCCCCAAATCATCACCATTGGGGATAAGAAGAGAAAGGCAAAAATTGGATAGAGACAAGAGATATTCTGTCCTATTATAGCATAATTATTTTGATTGACAAGAAAAAAATGAAAATATCTTTAAGGTGTATTTATGTTAATCTTTCTCAATGTAAATAATAATAATAATATAATGTAAAAACATGTATGATATCACCTAGAAATTTAATCAATTAGAAACAAAATGGATTTACAAGACAAGAATTTGACTCAATGTTTAATTTTAAAATCTATCCAAGATTTTCAAAAGCCACTATACTCTTTCCATAATTCCTGTAAAACATATCATTTAGTTTGCAGAAGAGGAATTAATGTGAGATTTTCCTCAAACTCCAGTATGGTTTGCTTCAAGTCCCAATTAAATCTCATTTTTAGGAAGCCTTTGTGATTTTCTTTAATTATAATGTCTTCCCTTTGTTGGTTAATTCAAATTTGTCTTTAACATAACTCATCAATCCATAGTTAGTTTCCTTTTGTTTTCCACTATTTGAGGCATTGGTTCCAATGAAGGAACTTGTACTAAAAAAAGGGGAAAAAAACAAACGAGGGGGGAAAAACCCTCAAAAGTAATACTACAACTCATATCTAGCTTGAAACTCATGTTTAGTTTGATCAGACATCATAAAAAAATATCCTTTCCCCTTTTTTTGTAAAACTGTTATGAAAATTTCAGATTATTTCTGTTTCTCTTTTTGATTGATCTTGTTTAGTTAATTGGTTTTTTGACTTACTTCCTAGGCTATACATTTTTTTGTCTCTAAAATTAGTTCGGAAATTCAGCTCTTTGTAATAAGTTAAGTTTAGAAATCTAGTTCCCTTGTTAATCATTGATATGCCCTTCCCTTAAGAAAATCTGTTATCCTTAATTGTTTGGGGTGAATAATAGAGAGTCTGGTTTAATATCTTTATGCCACATAACTATCTTTCAAGAATATATAGTTTGTTATACAAAGAAGTCTGGTCCCGTATCTCTAACCATTCAGGTGAACTAAAACAGTATGCATTTTTAGTCACATTACTGAGGGAGCAGATTGTTGCCAGCTCCTCATTCTCAGTTTCCAAAAAAAAATTATATTATCTTTAATACCTTGAATCTCTAACCAAAAACAATATTGATTTCACCATTCATGATGGTGAGCTCTTTCAATCAATCATAATTTGTTCCCCACATGTAAAGTCTTGTTCATTATTCTATACTCCCCAAAACTGTAAAAGAGAGCTGTCCCTCTAATTTGAGGTCTTAGCTTTGCTGAAGTAACTGAGATCCTATTAGTAAACTTGCTTACTAAAAATGTGGTAGTTCTCAGAAATTTGTTCCTTAATCTATTTTTTTAATTGTTATAATTACACATAGAACCTCTGAATATTAAGAAAACAAACAATAAATTTCCAACTATCATTTTTATTCCATAATGTTCTAGGTTAAAAGGAGTGATCATTAGGAGGAGTGATTATTCTAAGTTAAAAATTAATTTCCTCAATTTAAAATAAATATAATGAAAATTATAAAATAAACCTTTAATGTCAGAGACCACATAAGTTTTAACACATCCATTTTCTTCAAAAAAAAAGAATTAAATCATTGTGGAAACAAATAGGAAGTTATTGAAGTCAAAATAGTCAATGGAAGGAATCATCTCCATTTGTTGTCACAACTGGAAAAATATTGCTCATTCACTAAAATAACTTACCTTTTAAAAGTTCAATTAAGAATTATGAATATTGACTAAAATGCTCCTTTATTAATCTAAATCTTACCTATTGACATTTTGACAATCTTTGCTTGTACATTTTAAATGTTTAGTATTGATATGAATTATTAATTTTTTTAAGTTATGTCAAAAATCATTAGGTAAAAATATTCATTTTTGATAACAAAAATGACACAAAATCTTTTATTTAATTTGTTTCTATATAAGAATGAATGCCCTGTATTTCTTTTTAAATCAGAAAATATCAAGGAAAATTTTTCTCTGTTAAAAGACACTGGTCAATAATAATGTCTGTAAATACATAATTCATTCATAGAACTCTAAGCCCAAATAAACTATCTGTCCAAGTGCTTAATTTACAAAAGAAAAAGCAGGTGCAAAGGATTTATCCAAAGTTTCATTACTTGCAATTAGAAATGCTGGGGCTTAATCATAAGTCTTTAAAAGCCAAGGTCTACTCCTTCCATGTCACCTAATTTCAACATCTTGTCATTTAATTTCATAATATTTATTTACAGATTTACATCTTCAGATTGTTTTACATTCACTATAACCTGGTCCTCATGATAAGCCTGTTGTAAAAATATTATCTTATTTTATATCTGGAGAAACTGATGTTCAGTCAATTCAAATGGCTAATGATTCTAGATTTAAATCTACATTTTATCTTGCTGCCTTTCAGCTCTGCAAAGTGTATGTCTTTCTCCAGTTATGATGAATTTGTACATCTCTGTTTTTTAAACCCTTACCTTCTGCCTACCAATACATAGTATTGGTTCCAAAGCAGAAGAGTGGTAAGGGCTAGGCAATGAGAATTAAGTGAACTGCCCAGGATCACTCAGCTAGGAAGTATCTGAGACCACATTTGAACCTAGGACTTCCCATCTCTAGGTCTGGCTCTCAATCCACTGGGCTCCCCAGCTGACCCCAGAATTTAGATAACTCTTACTAGATTCTCAGAGCTTTTCCTTCTTCCCAGTTGTACTTTTCCTATTGGTTACCTTATATTAGAAACCTTCTATTGATCTATTATTTGCCTTGTACTGTAACTCCTCCTATTCACTTCTATGTTGATCCCAACATAAATATGCCATATATTTAGTTTTGTAAGGGACTCTGAAGTTTAGCTAGCCCAATCTTCTCATTTTATAGATGAAGCAACTGGAGATATGAGGAATTAAGAGAGCTTTTATGATCACTGTTATAAAAAGTAAGTAATCTGAGTGGGTCTGGAAGGCAATTTGGGTGTGACGAAGGATAAAGGGGATATAGGTGTTTATAAGGTGATTGGAGGTGGAATGAAGGTATGGGAAGATATGTAGGAGATAAAGGAAATGGGGTATGTAGGAGAGGGCAGCTCAAATAGGTGTATTCCCAGAGGCTTGAGACAAAGGATACAGGGAGGAAATTAGGGCCAGTAAGAAATGTTTAGGTTTTGGCTGGAGTGTTTTCTTGTTATTTTCTAAAGTCTCTTGAGGGAGGAGTCGAGAGGGCCCCTCCCTGCCTGTCAAACTGTTGGCTAGAGGAAGTCTTGGGTGGGTACTTCCTGCCAAGATGGATGCCCCCAGCTCCCCTCAAGGAAATAGAAGAAAAATTATTCCTTCTGCTTGAGCCCTTGTCTTAATTTTCGACACAATGATTCACCAGAGGGTTTGAATAAGTAACAAGGGGATTTATTAATTCCCGGATCAGTCAGAAGGGGGGGGGGTTCAGGGTTTTCTAACTGCTGCTAGGGAGAGGGTGAGGGTGGGGGATGGTTCGTGGAAAGGTTTAGACTGAGAGAGTCTGGCTCTCCCAGTCAGGAAGATTTGACTGCCTTTTAAGTAAAGCCTTTATCAAATCATTAAAACTAGGGGTAACTTATTTGAGGATACTCTACTTGCCTATAGAAACTAAACCCACAATGTCTAATCACCAAAACCCTCCCTTCCACCAGGACCAAAGGAAAATCAGGGAAGGGGAGGGATGGAGATGGGAGATCAGGGAGAGATCCAGAGAAATGAGATAGGTCCAAATTTCCCAAGACAAAATAAGCACAGGCCAAGGCCGAAGCAAAGCCAAGCTGAAAGGCCAAAGCAAAAGCCTCCAGCCAAAACGAAAGCCAGAAGGCAAAAGCCCCATCAGTTGGAACTTCACCTCTATTTATAGCTTCAAGTCCTAATTGACTTTCTGAAGATTCTAAGATGTTGAAGTGACTTTTTGTGACCATTAGAAATTACAGAAGCAAAAAGTTTCTGTTAGCCACCTTGCATTACATCACACAATCAAAAAGAAAAAGAACTAAGATTAGAACCTATGTCCTATGATAGATACCAAATCCAATGCTTTATCCACTGCATTACACTGGGAGTGACTATTTTATGTCCCATCCATTCATCCATCTTGATCTATACTTTTTTCTTTCCAAAATTAAAATGTTTTAAGACAATAAAATATACTAACTAAAAAAAAACTTTAATGTGTTTTAGTTGTTGAGGATCATGTAAGGAGGGTGGAGAAAAGGAATCTTTTTCATCTGCATCAACACACTTTTGATAATGTGGTAAACTAAACTGAGGGTGAAGAGGCATGGTCTAATAGAGATAACACTATAAGATAAGAGTCCCTGTTAATGGTTATTGGTTACTAATGTTTTCACAAAAGAGAGCTGGCAGGGCAGCTGGGTAGCTCAATGGATTGAGAGTCAGGCCTAGAGAAGGGAGGTCCTAGGTTCAAGTCTGGCCTTAGACACTCCCCAACTGTGTGAACCTGGGCAAGTCACTTGACTACCCTTACCACTCTTCTGGATATGAGCCAATACACAGAAGTTAAGGGTGAGAGAGAGAGAGAGAGAGAGAGAGAGAGAGAGAGAGAGAGAGTTGGCATCTTAACTCTTCCAATTCCACATTATCCAGTTTAATATTAGTCTTTTGATTATAATGACTTAAGAGGTAACTCTGGTTCTAGGAGTCTCAGTTTATGTAAGAAAAGATGCCACCATTTCTTTGGACAATATTCTATGGTGAGTAAAAATATATAGTGTCTTTGATATCATATAACAAGAATTCTCCCTCTGTCTCTTTCTTTTTTTTCTCTCATGATTTCTCTGTGTCTTTCTGTCTGTGTCTCTCTATTTGTCTGTCTGTCTGTCCATCTATATATATCTCTTTCTAATTTGTGGAATAGCTTTTTTTTGTAGTAGAATAAAAAAATAAAGATTAATCATTTGTTTGTTAAAATGAGATTCTGGACATAGATAACAGCCTTGTGAAAATATCCAGTGGAATTGTGAAAATGTCACTTGTAGAAAATTTACGTGTGAAATTCATACATAATGAAATGTACACATTCTTTTAAAAATCCAAGCACATTCTCCTTTACTGACAGTTACTAATGAGTATCCTGAAAACAAGAGAGCTTAGTTGAAACAGATGATTAGCATTGACAATGGAAATGTAATCAAGACCCTGATTAATGAATCTACTAATTGATCTTTGTTTCAGACATTAGCCTAACTTTAGTGTTTACATAGCAGCACAGAACCCTAAGTAAGCATTCATAGTAGAACAAAACTGGTCACTATACTTAAGAATTTGACTTACATGTAGGTCATTGCTTTGTATGGAAAATGATCATGATCATGGCTAGAAGTAAATTTTCCTTACTAGGTTGGCTGCCTTCTTATACTTTATTATCCCTAGTCTTAGAGTACAGGGATGAAATAAGATTTGGAAATCAAGTTGAACAATGTGATTTCCTCTAATCTCCCGGTTCTCAAAAGCTATGCCATCATAGCATAAGTTCAAGCATGTTCTTCTATATTATGCAATATATATATATATATATATGACAATAAACCCAGTCTGTTTTATGATGACTAAGTTAGTTAACTATAAAGAAGCAGGATGTGATGATGCAATTTTGTCTAAAGAAGTCCACAAAAAAAAATTTAAGGTAGGTATCTGGTTTGGGGCATCTCGCTTCTGTTTTGTTTTGTTTTGTTTTGTTTTGTTTTGTTTTGTTTTGTTTTGTTTTGTTTTAATAGTGATTATAGCTGAATAGTTAAGATTCAGAGAGCTTTTAGACTTGATATTGTAAAGGTTAAATTTAGTGGTTGGACTTAAATTATGTGAAATAACATGGTCGTGCGAGTTATATCTCAAGTCAGAAGTTCATTTACAAAATAGAATGAAAACAATAAAGTAGGAAAAATGTGAGCGAGGTCAGAGAAAATACCTATAGTAGTCCTCAGCCAGGAGGGCCAGTAGTGAGTAACTATGAGGCCTCCTCAAAAAATGGAAACTAGTTTCTTAGGAAACTAGGAAAGTAGCCAAGTTGGTGCCACAATCCAAGCCACAGTCGAAAACTATTTCCAGGAGATACTCTCCACTAGATTCAGCTTCACCAGACTGCCTGCTTAGGGATTTCGTGGCTTTTATGGCGTTTTCCTGTTCCTGCCCCTCCTCACAAGGGCCAATCACAGTTTCCAAATTGTCCAGCCCTGCCCAGGGACAGTGTCTGTGGGACTGACTTCTCATCTCTAAAGGTGTTAACTCTTCTCCTAAGATTCTCACATTTCTGAGTCGTCATCCAGTTTTGATTGCATGTTACTGAATTATTACCCAGTGATAGTGATTTTTTTGCAAGAAATGCCACTATTAAAGTAACTGCCACTTATAAAACAACTTTGGTTGCTAGGAATAAAGGAGCAAAACACTTGTAAAGACACTTGACATCATATTGACATATTCTCTAATACTCGATGCCTTAAACATAAAGTTGAGAAAAGATGGTGATGGGGAAAAGAAGTGTTCATGAAGAAAGAGAGCTTGAGGACTAATAAGGAATCTCATTCTTCTAGGTTCTGAGTAATTTCTTTGGCATTAATAAAGGAAAATTTTGATAAATTGATAGCATATCAATATCATAAAAATATCATATCATATAAAAATGATAGTATAGTGAGCACCCATACAAAAATACAGAAGAGTTATGACTGATACTAGAGTTACAGGTAATTTAGCTCTCTGTCTACAATAAAGTCATTAATTTTTAAGAACTAGGGCAAGAATTATTTTTTTAAAATTAAAAATATATTAATTAGAAAAATATGACATCTACTTTAACTTAATATTAAACTATTTGAAAAATTACTTGAAAATTAAAAGGTAATAAAACAGCATATGGGCAGCAGAAAAAGTACTAAATATATAATAAGCTTCTAAAAATATATATGTATATACATATACACATATATGTTACTTATTTGCTAAATGGAGATATGGATGCAAAAGACAACATGAGGTTTGATGAGAGATTAATTCACAAACTATACCAATGAAGGAAATAAATGATTATGAGTATTACTATCACTTCAACTAGAAAGAATGAGTAGAAGGTACAAGCAAGTTTAAAGAAAGCCTAGTTGGGGATAGTTAGGTTAATTAGTTAATTGAGAGCTAGCTATAGAGACAGCAGATCCTGGTTTAAATATGGCTAGAGATACTTCCTAATTGTGTGATCCTGGGCAACTCACAAACCTCATTTCCTAGCTCTTATTATTCTTCTGCTTTAGAACCAATACACAGTATTGATTCTGAAATGAAAGGTAAAGGATTAAAAAAAAAAGAAAGAAAGAAAAGAAGCATGGTTACATATATAACTATGCAAAGTTACTCTAAGGTCATTCAAGCACAAATGTGGAAAGAAGACTACTAGTAGAAGAAAAATATAAAATATTTGAAAAACAAAAAATATTTTAGCTATGTGTTTTCTCCTACAAAGAGGATGTTGCAGCCACCAATATATAAATTCTTTGAGGGAAAACATTAAAAAGAACAAGTACAGGGAAAGAAACCAAATTAAATCAAATTTATAGAGAAGATCTACGCTAAAAAAGGGGAAAAAATGAGTCTTTAGGGATTTATATTCATGCAATGTGAAATAGAGGAAAAATCCAAGGAATTGTGAAGGGAGAATAAATGTTAAAGAATGAGAAAAGGTGAGAACTACTGACATATATGGTCCTCTCTACTACTTCCATATGATAATCATCTATACATTTATCTAGATCTTTCTTTGGAAAAGGAAGCCTTTCGTAAGAGAGATTCAGTGATGGGCCACATTTTATTATTTCAAAATTAGCTGAAAGAAATAAAAAATACAAGATCTTATTGTGGTTAAAATATATATTAGATATACTATAATGTTATGATAATGTAACATCATATGATAATATCTAAAAATTAAAAATTAACATAAGAAAGGCAGTGGACAACATCATGATGGATATGAGTATGTATCAATATTTATCCTGTGAGGAAAATTAAAAGAATAGGAGGAGAAGGAAATTTGTGGATAATGAAATAAAATGAATTGATCAGATGGCAAGAATATTGAATGTCAGGTGGATGACTGAAGTGCTTTCCAAGTATACTCACAATGCCAGAAAAAAAGTTAAAGAAGACATCTAGCACATTTGATGGATATCTTGTGGTAAATCTGAAAGACAACATGTATAAGAGACACACATGATGAGGAGCCATGTTTTGATTATTATGACCATCATTAGAACAGGCTTTTCAGTTAATGAGATCATTAATCTATTTGAACATTTATCTAATGCAAGAGGGTTACAGTAGTCTGAGACATAATCAAAATAAATGCAATTCTTGACCAAATGATCCATATGTAGTCAAGCCTAAATCCCTTCTGATTTTATTTATAATTTAAAAATATTTTTCTAGTTTGGTCATTTTTAACCATATTGGATATTTGATCTTAAAAGGACCTTAGATTCTGTTTTCAAATTCTAAATTTTGTAAAGAATAAAATAAAAGAAACTAAGGAGGGGAAAAAAGCTGAATGACCATGGGGTAAAACAGTCTACTACACCACAAGGAGCAGGAATGATGCTAGAATGACACTCATTTGAATCCTTCCCTGAATTGTTGCAATAAAATAATACCATTTCTTTCTTCTTAATTTGATCCATAACTCCTTGATCTGAAAGAACTGAGTGTCTTTACATGAATGCACTGGACTACACAATGGATTATTTGGCATAATTCATTAAATTTCTTTTCTTGGTTATACATTGATTAAAATATCCAAAATAGTTTACATGTATTGACTATACAAGAATGTTAATTGCATATTGGGATTGAATGTCTAAAGAACAGGAAACAGAGGAAAAAAAGAGGTAACTAAAATTTGGAATATTGAATGAGAACAACACTTCAGATAAAAAAAACAATCCATATAAATGTTGAAATTTACTCTATTGCTAATGTAGGTAAAGCATAGTGACTGAATATGCAGAATGTACAAGTGATTGAATGACTCTGAAGATAAGTGAAGATCAGGATGATATTCTAAAGTGAACCTACACACTTTCCATTGTCTATTGCTAACATAGTGTTAATTTTTTCCCCAAGTGGGCTGAAAGAATAAGTACTTTATGATTGGATGTCAGCTGACTACTAAGCAGTGAGTCAGATAGAGAAAAATAAGAATCTGAATATATTTTGGTTTCAATTATATCAGAAAACAAAGATAGAAGATAATGCATTATCAGATCATACAGGGAGAGAATAAATATTTGCTTACTCAAAATAACAACTATTAACAATTTTTTCAAAAGTTTTTAAATGAAGAGAATACAAAGGAATTTGATATTGACCTATCAAAAATCCATGCTCTTTTTAACTTTTAGATAGCAGGTTGCTTTCTTCTTTGTTAAAACATTTTTAATGTTGTTACTGTCCCCATGTCTTCACAGATTTCATGAGTTGTTGTGAACAAAAATAACTTGTTGCCCAACTTTTTAATATATTCTCAGCTTTAGGACTCACTATTGTAACTGAATCAAACATAATCTATCTTTTACCAAAGGATGAGAAATAAGAGTAGAGTTTACTATAGAATTGTATATATTCAAGAAGAAAAAATGATACATGCCAGCCTTCCTCTCTATCATATGATAACATATTTGATATGATAATATTTAATAGGAATCAAATAAACAGCATTTTTTTTGTTTTTTTAAACATTCATTTTTAAAACTTTGAGTTTCAAATTTCATTCCTCTCTCCAGCTTTTACCTCACTCAATGAGAAGACAAGCAACACTCTGCCTTAGACTCCTCATCTGTAAAATGAATTGAAGAAAGAAATAGTGAACCACTCCATTATCTTTGGCAAATGTTATAAGGAAGAGGTAAGTTTAGTAGGAAATTGTAGGTTTGCAGAGGGCAGCTGCATGAGACCAACAGGGAAAGATTCTGGAACATTGCAGGGGAGGGTTAAGCTGAAATTCAGAGACTTTTGGGTTTGTCTCTGATGTAAACCCGGAGGGACTGAGGGTTTTATCATACCCTTATTGCTGGTTCTGTTGCTGTTCTTGTGCTGTGTGTCCTGGAAGAAGATCCTAAGAGTCTGTCACTCTCCTTTACCAACATCAAGCTGTCAGTAAGCAGAGGTCTGAGTCCATCTGGACTTGGGACCTTTCCCTTGGTCCCTGCCTGATCTGTTCTAGAGCAGTATCTCTAGAAACAACCAAGAGAGGGTTTTAGTGCAGGATAGCTAGAACAGGGACTGAGTTTACAGATTAACTAGGAAAGGGAGATAAGAGTAGAAAATCAAATCACTGAAGACTCTTTGTAAGAAGACTTTAGATTCTGGGGTACTTAGCTAGTAATATTAGTGTCAGGGAGTTCCCCTTTCCCTCTTAACCTCTCCCTTTGGAAATAAAATACACTTTCCATTTACTGTGACTTTGATAATCTGTGTGCTGTTTCCAGACTCAGCTCTGGCCTGGTTAAGGCTGTCTGTTGGGCCCTTTAACCAACAGTGTAGAAACCTTGCTACTGGCCCAAAGTAATCCATTTAATCCCATTGTACCCCATCTCCCAAATACCCCATTACAAAATAAAACCCCAAATTGCATCACAAAGATTCAGATAATATTTGAAATGACTGAACAACAAATTTACCAAATACAGTTCTAAGCACTAATAGTTAAACATTAATATCAATTTTGTAACACTTAGTGACATCAGAGCCTCAATGGATTAAAAATCTCTTGAATACAAAGAAAAAGAATGAATCTGGCAACCAAGGAGCATGATAGTTTTCATAGAGAACTCGGAGGTGCATAGTACTGGAACTTTCTAGATATATGGAATTCAAAAGAAACTAGAGGGCAGGGTTTCCTACCTGAAGTTGGAAATAAAATGTAAAGTTTTAAAAGTCATGTTAAGGATGGCAGATTGTAATAACTGAATGGTATTATACCCCATTGTTTGCCCAGGATAAAACTATTGCAATATGAACCTCTGGTCTTATATCCTTTGAGTAGCCTGTGGTTCCTGGGGCTCTGCTTCTACCCCATATAGCACCTTTCATCTTCATAACTTAGCCTTTTTCTTGACCTGGCTTACTAGTAAACTAATCATTATATGTATAGGAAGTCTTGGATTTCACCCTTCTACACACCACTCATTAAGAAAATTTCAAATTACATCAAGGATACCAGTGAATGCACTTCTGTTGTGGACCTTTCTAGAAGAATTATAGACAGGGACAATTAAATTTAATTAACTACAGAAAAAAAACATAATCAAATTTGTATTATTATGCATATAATAAAATCATTTCAAAGTGAATAGAAGTCAGTCATTTTTGTCTGAGCTTAGAAATCCTCTCATCAACTGAAATACTAAATTTATTTGATTCTTCAGGATTGCATTAATTTATAAATGAACTATCAAATTCAATAAAGTTTCAAATAAAAATAGAATAAATTTTACTCCTTTGAAAATAAATAGAAAAATAAAGGGGATCTTTCAGATTAGATAAACTTATCATTTTAAGTTTTTATTATATCTTTATTGTTTAGTATAGATAATTAATTCCATTCAGGCATTCATCTAAAATTTTCAGTGAGGCCCTAATGTGAAGCCTCTGTTTGTCATGCAAGTTACCCTGGGATTTTAAAGTCTATGACAATAGAACCCAAATTAGAAATCAGTGACACTAGTAGCAATTACTATGCCTATACAAAGCATATATATACACATGTGTATATATATATATATATATGTGTGTGTGTGTGTGTGTGTGTGTGTGTGTGTGTGTACATACACATACAAGGTGTAGAGAGTTAGAGGACTTTAGAACAATCAATATGTTAAAAGGCTTCATTAAAACACAACCTGGTAAGGATAGGCAATTAGACAATGGGCATGGACCAAAGAGATGTCAATACACCTTGATAACTCTGCCAATGAGGCCTATGCTAGGCAAGAGAGCAGGGAGATCTTAGGTTAGGGAGGAGTTCATATGATATATAGTCTCTGGGAGAGAAGGAGGCTGTTAATGATCTCTTCTTTCCTGATATTTTAACTAGTTATTCTACTTAAAAAGGTAATGAGCCCAGTTGATCTCCCTGCTAAAGGAGATAAAGTCTTTTCAATTTTCCCTAATTGCTAAAGCCAGGGACAAAACCACAGACTGTCTTAATTAAACCCTTGAACTAGTTACTAAGTGGAAAAGCTCTTTGACAGAAGGTTGGCCATTAAAGAAAGGATAACCCCCCTCCATGGTAACTCACAGAAAACAAATTAACATATAGAAGTTCTAAATGTACATTGCAGATAGTACTAATATTTATAAAATAACTACTTTAAAGAGCTTCGAGGTATTTGCCTGGTTGAGTAGCAATGCCACATCTGTTGTTATGGTAGGAAAGAACTCATTAAATTACATAAATCTTATACTGTTCTGTATATGTCATAAATGATTGTACTTCTGTCCTGATGGTGCCAAATGGAACCAGCATTATTAGAAAAAGACAATATTGGAGTGAGTTAATTCCCTCTATCTAACACAAAAAACAGTAATTAAAACTTCCATTGGTGATGTAATTGTATAAACAACATAGTAATCTGTTGTATAAAGTGTTAACTCATGGCCTTGATGGTGGAAAAGAAAATGTATTCTGGCATTATAAAATATAACCATATTCAGTAGCAATTACTAGAAAACATATCCAAGATTGGATTAAAATAAATTCCACTGGCAAGATACAATCCACCCCTATAATTGTCTTTGCAAAGTGATTTTTCAATGTGATATATACTCCGGAATTCTGAGCCCCTTCTAATATCATTATGTTCTTCATCAACTTCCAAATAATAAAGGGCTTAGTAGACTATTTTATTTTTTAAAAATCAATACAAAATCAATTAAAATATATAAACCTCCCATATTATCAATTAGTTGGGAAGAATTAAAACTCAAAAGAATATCCATGTTTAATACTTTTTCAATAATATATTATGAAATCAACTCACAGTTCTAGAGTATTATTAAATAATCTTTCCAATGAGCCAATTCAGTTGTGAAGGGAAGAGTCACAAAAACCAAGTGAATTAATGGGGCTGATGTGAGGAAATAATAAATAATATTTTATTACAACGGGTTTATTGGAAATAAGCTGTAAGGATTTATAATCAGCTATTATATATGTGGTATGGATCATTTCTTAGACAAGAAAAAAAATTCAATTTGATTATCAGTCTGTCACTTAACAAATATTTATTAAGCATTTATTGTTTGTCAGACATTGTGAAAAAGGGCTAATGCACAAAAAAAGGGCAAAAATGTGACCCCTGTCTGCAATATAATCACATTCTAAGGAGGGTCCAAAGTGAAAAGGAAAAGTGAGAGTGAAAAATTACAGGTGCAGGGTAAAAGTGAAAAAATAAGTGTGAAAAGTAAAAACCAAAGTATAACTATGTACATCTAGGTTACATAATGTGAAAATGGCAGGTAATCTTATAGAAAAGGAAATGAAGCAAAAAGGAACAGGCAAAGGCAGAAGATGGGGTTCTTGAAGAAAACCAGAGACTTAGGCAAGTGAAGGCAAGAAAAGAAACTATTCCAAGGTAGGGAGACAGCATAAAGGCCAATTACTCTGAGTATGCAATTTTAAAACTGGTATTTCTGGTGGATTTGATTTTAGTCAAAGGGATCTATTCATTGTACTTTGGAGTTCCTAAATTAGCTGAGATTAAATAAATCTAATCATCAGCTCCTTAAATTCTATTCAAAGATAAAGCATATTGCCTACCAAAATGCAATCATTAGGCACCCATATGGGATATTTAATCTCAAAAAAGTGCCTTTTGCTTTACTTTAAAACTCTGGATCACAAAAGTTTCCTTTATTCTTCTTAAGGCTCTGATTACTTCTTCTTCCGTGGAAATAAAATTGGGATTTCTCTCTGAAAGATTTCTTATGATGTAAGTGATCCATTGTTTTTAGCTAATGTATTCACCTTTATTCCCATAAACCTGCTAAGGTCAGCAATTAAGTTGAAGATAGTACCCTTCTTTCAGTAGATATCTGCAGTTTGAAACTGCTGTAATGGGAATAATATTTCTACTTTTTGGGGTTTGGGGGGAAATGAATATTAGGTCCTGACAAAGTGAGATTTGATGGCTCTTCTTTAGCATTGGACTAAAGATAAGACCTAGTCATAATAAAACATAGACGTTTTTTAATGCAAACTTTTCTACTTTATCCCACCCAGGATAGCTAAATTTAGGATTATGGAAAGTTGATTTTTTTAGTTATTTTACAATTCATGGTATAACTTTTTTTTTAATTTCCTAGTTAAATGCATCTGTTTGGTAGGTAATTACTTTGTCATTCTTTTTGAAAATAACATGATGGTTCTAGGGACCTTTTTGCATATAGCAGATGATACAATGTGATTTTGTCATGTTTAACACAGAAAAGTCTAAATTACGAAGAACAAATAACAGTTTGGTCCTGTAAGAACTCCTATTGTTACAGTTAATAATGTATTTGCTTTTAAGTAAGATGTTTTACTTTCAATAAAGTCTCTGGTGTGCAAAAACAAATGTGTGGTAATTTTCCTTAAGTATATTTATATTTTTCAAATTCTTTTAAGAATAATTTGAAAATACAGGATCCATTGTTTTATTTGTTGTTTCATAAAAGAAAAAGAGAAAAATATTTTTGAAATTTAAGTAAAATTACATTGCTCAAATCACTGAAATTAGCTATTTACCCTGATTGTATTGTAATGAAACAGAAAGCCATCCATAGATGGCTTGACTCAATTCTTTCTTGGATGAATGACTATAATCAAACACTACAATCATATATAAATTAGCTCATGACTTTTTCATAAAGCAAATAAAAACATAACCCATTCATTTACTAATTATTCTATGATATAGATATTGATTTGCTCTTGCTGTTTGGCTAAAACACATGCAGATTACTATGGCAAAGGTTTATAAGTAGGTAAGACATTAAAGATAGAATAAAATGGCAAATAATTTTACTAAGATAATATAATCAACTAATTAAATTAAATTAAATTTTATAATAATATTAGAGAGGTTTTTAGAATCATATAAATTTATAACCAAATGGCAATACAAAAAATTTAAGACTGATCCTTTTGTTTTATATACAATACCAAAAGATGTTGGGTGACTAATTTAGAGTTACAGAATTACTTAATAACTGAGGTTAACACCAAGACTCCTGAGTAGTTTTTTTCTTTCTTTCTAGTACAACATAACATCTCTATCTTGGAATCATATAAGTAGAAGGAATTTTTAGAGATGGATTTTGGCATCTATGAAGTATTCCCACAGAATTTTTGAGTGCTTTGGAAATAATGCCTAATGTATGTTAACTGTCAATATCCTATCTCCTTTTAGGATTTATGATTTTATGGATTTAGAAAATTCTAGTTAAAATTAACTTAGGAAACTGTCTACCAATTCATATATTACATATGACCTAATTGATCATTCTAGATAGTTAGACCAAGTAGAGGGTAAGTTATACCTCAAGTAGGGTATGAGATGTAAATCTAGGTGTTCCTGATTTTGAAGGTTTTTCAAATATATCATGTTTCCTTTAACCCAAACCAATACCAATATTAGTGTGAGTAGGACCTATTAGTTTGATAAATCTGTCCTGCAGTCCCCAAGCCACTGAAAAATAAAATAATTAACTCTTCAAAATGTTTGAACACATCTAAATCACACTTAAAAATTTTAATAAATGTAAGTTAGAAAATATTTGATAGTTTCTACATTTATTTAGCAAAGTCCCCCAAACAAAATAAAAACAATAATATGAAGGAAAATTTTGTTGTTACAGAAAATAGGTTTATATCATACAAAGATAATTGAGAATACAACAACATATTATAAGAACATGGAATGACAACTTATGCTTTTCTTCATTTTTCTCTGGCAAAGAGAATATTATTTATTTTTATTTTTTTTTTATTTTAAACCCTTAACTTCTGTGTATTGACTTATAGGTGGAAGAGTGGTAAGGGTAGGCAATGGGGGTCAAGTGACTTACCCAGGGTCACACAGCTGGGAAGTGTCTGAGGCCAGATTTGAACCTAGGACCTCCCGTCTCTAGGCCTGGCTCTCAATCCCCTGAGCTACCCAGCTGCCCCGAGAATATTCTTTAGAAAGGAACAGACAGGGAATGTGATCAAGAAAGAGATAGGAATTAGGGAGATTCCAATTTTGGAAAAGAAACTAGATCTAAGAATAGGTAGGACAATTGTTGAGCTTTTATGGAATAGTGAAAACAGGTGACAGAAAGTAGGTAGAGATGTTCACATGTTAGTTTGTTCTTTCTTCCTTCCCTCATTTATTGACGATTTCAATTATTGCTATGATCACAAGCTTTACTTGTGCAGTCTCAACATTTATTGATAGCAATAGTCTTTTTTGCTTTTCAGAAATCTATATCTCTAGCTTGCTATTCTAAAATATACAAGGACATTCCTCTTGAATAAGAATTGGGATACTCTCTTTTTTTTAAAATCATCAAGAGGACTTCCAGGTTAAGATGGCTGCAGAGTAGTTGCAGAACTTTTACTCTCCCCACCACCAACCCGTACGATATCTCAAAAGAACAAAAAGGCCAAATTCAGGAGAGCAAAGAGATTCCAGAATAGGGCTCAACATTGAAGGTATGTGGGATTTGGGAATTTCCATGCTATAAGGGGGTAAATTAGCACCCACCAAACCAAGAGCTGATCAAACCCACCACCACCCCACCTACAGGGCAGGATTCATAGCCAGCACTCTAGAATTAAAGCAGTGGGGAACAACCTCTAAGTTCTTGGCAGTGAATCTAGAGAACTCCTGAGAGCAGCTAGACCTGAAACCCCAGGAGGCTGAAGACTGTGCACCTTGGGTATGGAGAGGGGAATGGGGCTGGGACAGCATACAGCAGAAACCATGGGGCAGATTCAAAAAGTAGCCTCAGGCAAAAACCTCTCTGTAGCTCCATACACAGAGAGCCTGCTCTGTCCACCCAGACTTCTGAGGGAAGCAAGAAACAGCAGAGTAATGGCTAGCAAGGCTCAAGAAAAACCAACCAACAAAAGAAGGAAGAAAAATCCACTAACTCTAGATAATTTTTACATAGAAAAAATCCAGACCACAGAACAGACAGCAGAGGAGGACAAACATATAAACACATCCAAACCCTCCCAAAAAATGAAAATTAGCCACAAGTTCTTGATGAGTTCAAGTCTGAGATCATGAGAAATGTGGAAGAGATTTGGAAAGAAAAGTGGGAAATAGTTCAAAAAGAAAATAACATTTTAAATGGCAGACTTTCACAATGAGGTTCAGAAATCGATTGAAATGATAAGCAAATTAAAGACCAGAAATAACCAGCTGGAAGCCATAAAGAGCCAAATAGACCAGATGTAAAAGGAAAACCAAAAGATTATAGCCAAAAACCAGTCTTTAAAGGCTAGAATTGGGCAAGTAGAAGCCAATGATCACACAAGACAGCAAGAATTAATAAAGCAAAGTCAAAAGACTGATAAAATAGAAGGAAACATGAAATATCTCAATGAGAAGATAATAGATCAAGAAAACAGGTCTAGAAGAGACAATGTGAGAATTATTGGTCTTCCAGAAAAATCAGACAAATAGAAATCTAGATATCATCATACAAGACATTATCCAACAAAACTGCCCCAATGTCCTCAAACAAGAGGGCAAAATAGACATTGAAAGAGTCCATAGAACACCCTCTGCACTAAATCCTCAGAAGACAACACCCAGGAATATAATAGCCAAATTCAAAAGCTTCCAAGTTAAGGAGAAAATATTATAAGAAGCCAGAAAGAGACAATTCAGATATCAAGGAATACCAATCAGGATGACACAGGATCTGGCAGCTTCCACACTTCAAGACTGAAAGGCTTGGAACATGATATTCAGAAAGGCAAGAGAATTGGGTCTACAATCAAGGATCACCTACGCATCAAAACTGACTATATACTTCCAGGGGAAAGTATGGGCATTCAACAAAATAGAAGATTTCCAAGTATTTTCACAGAAAAGATCAGGACTAAATGGAAAGTTCAATATCCAACCACAAAAGCCAAGAGAAACATGAAAAGGTAAATAAGAAAGAAAGGGGAAAGAAGAAAAATTATTTTTAAAGTTTCTTTAAGGGCTTCAATAAGATCAAATTACTTATATTACTATATTAAAAAATGTTATCTGTAACTCTCAAAAAATAAAAAATAAAAATAAATAGATCTGATAAGAGAGACTAGGAAGGTAAATACATCTTGATAAAATGTAGTATACACAAGGAATTAATAGTGGTATTTAACATATTTATCAAATGGTATAGCCTCCAGATTTTTAAGCAAGAAACTAAAGGACCTTCAAGAGGAAACAAACAGTAAAATGATAGTAGTGGAGAACTTCATCCTTCCTCCATCAGAACTAGGTAAACCTTATAAAACAAATGAACAAACAAAAACCAAAAAATAATTAAAGGAAATGAATGAAATTTTACTTAACATATGTTTGGAAAAAATTAAATGGAGATAAAATGAACATACCTTCTTTTCAGGAATATATGTTACATACACAAAAATTGACCATATACAGGGGTATAAAAACTTTACAACCAAAGGCAAAAAGCAGAAATAATAAATGTAGCTTTTTCAGATCATAATGCAATAAAATTATAATCAATAATGGCCTATATAAAGGCAAAATTAAAATTAATTGAAACTAAATAATTGAATTCTTCAAAATGGTTGATTCAAAGAACAAATCATTGAAACAATTACTGACTTCATTGAGGAAAATAACAATGAGGAGGCAACAAATCATAATTTATGAGATACAACCAAAGCAGTACTTAGGGGTATATCTAAATATTTTAATAATAAAATAGAGAAAAAGCAAATCAAAGAATTGGACATGCAATTTAAAAAATAACAAATTTAAAATCCCCAACTAAAATCTAAATTGGAAATCCCAAAATTCAAAGGAGAAGTTAATAAAATTAAAAGTAAGAGAACCATTGATGATCCACAAAACGTAAGGAAAAATTTAATATATTTCAAATATTTATAAGCTTCATGTTCCATGGGGGGGGGAGGGGTAGGAAACCTCTTACATATTATCTCTATCATAATCTAGGTGAAATGGGTTAATATTTACAAAAATATAAATTTCCCAGATTGACAAATGAGGAAATAATATATTTAAATAATCCCATCTCAGAAAAAGAAATTGAACAAGTCATCATTGAACTCCCCAAGGGGTTCAAAAAAAAGGACCATATGGATTCACAAGTAAATTCTTTCAAACATTAAAAGAACAATGAATCCAATACTATACAAACTATTTGGCAAAATAAGCAAAAAAGGAATTCTCCAAATTCTTTTATCACTCAAATATGGTGCTGATACCTAAGCCAGGAAAAACAAAAACAAAGAAAATTACAGACCATTTTTAAATGAATACTGATTAAAAAATCTTATATAAGCTACTAATAAAAAGAATACAGCAGTATTTCACAAGGATTATTCACTATGACTAGGTGGGATTTGTACCAGGAAAGCAAGGTTGTTTTAATAGGAAAATTATCAGCATTATTGACTACATCAGTAACCAAACTAACAGGAATCAAATTTTTTTCTCAATATATGCAGAAAAGCCTTCGACAAAATGCAACAACCATTACTATTAAAAACACTAGAAATCATAAAAATAAAAAGACCTTTCCTTAAAATAACTAGTATCTATCTAAAACTATGAGCAAGTATCATCTATGATAGGGATAAGGCCTTTCCAATAAGATCAGGAGAACAAAAAGGATGCCTATAATTACCACTTCTATTTAATAATGCACTAGGTATGTTAGCTTTAGCAATTGTGTAAATGGAATTAGCCCAATCCCATTCTTAGTTAAAACTCTAGCCACCAGAGATAATGTCATCCCCACCTCCCTTAATGGGCAGGGGAGATGAGTTACCCACACATGACAATAAGTAACAAGTCAAGAACAAAGGACTGCTCTTTGGGCAGTCCAAAACAGTGTAGAAGCTGCCATTTGTCCATTTGAATTAGAGGTGGACACCCAGGAAGTGACGAAAGACACTATCTCTTCAAGTATGATGGTAACTTCCTGTTGCGGGCTTTGAACTTGGTTCTAAAGGATCTCGGCTGAGACCTCAGGCAGCTTCCCCTCTGAACTGTCACATGGGTAAGTTAGGCTGACTTCCTTGGGCCTACCTTGGTGTTTCCAGACTCTCTATCTTAAGTAGGCTTCTTGCCTCTGATTGCTAAGGCCTTGTGGCTTGTAGCCTAGTTTAATTAGCCTTTTATCCCTCTCTCCATCTGGGCCTCTGTGGGCCTGGACTAGCCTCTCCCTCTCTCTATTTCCCTACCTTCTACCTTCCTAAATGTAAATAAAGTACCATAAAACCCATCCTGACTTGGGTCTATTTTAATTATGGAATCAATCTGAATTATTTATTCCTGGCGACCACACCTTAAAATATATATCTGTATAATATCTAATTTTTCCCATTATTACAGTTGGCAACCACGATTCGGTCTCAGATACCCTCAATCTTCCTAAATTTTCTTGAATTTTTCTTTACTTTTATGACTATCCACTAAGTCAGCCTTTTCACAGCTTGTTTTGGATCTGCAATTGATATAAAGCTGCCAGACTGGTGAGAGCAAACATTTTCTTTCCTTTAGCTTTTAAAATACATTAGAAAAGCGGCCACTTTAACTTTGGCTGCAGGGCCCTGACCCTAACCCTAACCCCTTGCCTTAGGGAACAAATAACCCAATTAGCTGATCCTTAGTTTCACCTAGAAAGGAATCCTATTTTTCAGTTGCCTTACTGGGGACTAGCAGACTGCTTTGTTTCTTAAATAGCCCAGGGACACACCTAGAAGGTTTTAACATGTATTTGGGAAAAGGGAAAGGAAAGGAAAGGAAAGGAAAGGAAAGGAAAGGAAAGG
>NC_058135.1:158600923-158679208 GCF_016433145.1 Gracilinanus agilis
ATAATTTTTGGTATTTTTTTAAGACCTGATTTTTCTCTGTCAGTTTTTGATTCTCCTTTTCCAATTGTCCCATTTCTTTTTATATCACTTTCCTTTCTCCTTGCATCACTTTTATTTCACTTCCCCACTTTTCCTCTGTCTCACTTAATTTGTTTCTGAAGTCTTGTTTGACACTCTTCCAGAATCTGAGGTCCAAACCATATTTTCCTTTTGAACTTTGCATTTGTTTGCTTTGCTTTCACTGTTCCCTTCTGTTTCTGTACCTTGCTCTTTGTCTCCATAAAAATTCTTTAGAGTTAGGTACTTATTTTTGTTGTTTGCTCATTTTTCCTGTCTAATTATAGGTAGGCTCTGTTTTCTGGGGAGTTGGGGTACCCTCTTAAACTTCAATCCTTCCTTGTTGCTATTCTCAGCTTATTTTCTGGGTTTTTACCAGTTTCAGTTCTTGGAGGACTATGTCTCAGGGCTGAGAGCTCTGAGAGCCCCCTCTGTACCCTCCCCATGCTGATTCAATTGACCCTTGAGATCTTAATGGCTCAAAGACTTGCCTTAGGGTTGATTGTAAGCTTTTGGTCTTACTTTGATCTTGATCAGGTCAGAAACTACTTTAATTGTAGCCTCAGTTTTTGGTCTTGCTGTATAGCTGTTCTAATCAGGCACACCCTTGATTGCCCCATCTTGGATCTCAGCTCTGAGCTTTAGGCAAAAAGATCCTGTCTCCCCACCACCACCACCACAACCCCCCCCCCCCGACCCCCAGTACTATCAGCCATCCCAAACTGTGAACTATGTCCTCATCCCAAGTCAAGACTGGGACTCCTGGCTTAACCCCGTGCTCAAAAGAATCAGCCCACTTTAGCCCAAATTGCCCTGGACTGGGATGCCAGACTTCTCCACAGGTTTAAAATTTTAAGGGATGTGGGTTGGCTGGGATCACTATTACCCCAGGCAGGATCTCAGGATGTTAGGCAGGATCTGAATGTTAGCTTGGGCTTAAATTCCAAACCTGGGACAGCATATTGTATATATGTGTGAGGGGGGAGAGGGATGTGTGTGGCTTGCTCTTGTCTTGCTCTTTGCTTCTTGCTATAATCATGCTGATTGTGCTATCGTCTCACTCCAGTGTCACTGATGTTTTTCTGCCTATCTTTTGTGTTTTTCTTTTCATGAAAATAGTTTCACTCTGTCTCCTTGTTGGTTCTTTCACTCCTGTATTTCATTTTGTGGCAATATTTAAATATCAGTTAGAGAGGATTCTCATGATGACTCTGGAGTTGCTCTGTTTTACTCCAGCATCTCAGCTCCATCCACAGTGGTTAAAAAAAATCTTTGTAAAATATGTTTATAATATTGCCTAATGATATAGATTAATGATTCTGTCCAAAAAGGATATGCTTAATTTCTTGATAAATCCATGCTGAACTTTTATAATTTTCCTTACTTCTTTTCTAGTTTGTTAAGCAAATGTCTAAAATGATCAACTATAAGATTTTTTTCAAGAATTAAGGTAAGGTTTACTTGCCTATAATTTGGGGAAATGATGTTCTCTTGACTTTTAAAGAAATAGAATATTTTCTCTTTGTCCTTTTTGAATAATATCCATTATCTTTCAGATGTTACTAATGACTAGTTAGCAACTGTTTTCAACTTTTATGTGTTTCCCATTCAAGGTCCTTTTTAAGTGCTACCACTCCCCTCTACAGATGCTGAAAGCAATCATGATAAAATGTAAGATGGTTTATGTGTATATTGTTATAAATTTATTATCTCCACATTTGCTTTTCTATGTGAATCATTTAAATCATGCTATACTTTTTTATTGTTGTTGTTATGTTACCAATATATTATATTTAAGACCAAAAAAATCATCATTTTGAAAGGTTGGATTATATAACATAAATTTCCAATTGGTCATAAGGGCTAAATTGGCAAGTAGTTGGAATGTATCCCTTCCCCCAGTTTGATTACCTTTAAGACACTGAGAGTGTTTGAGTGTAACCATATGGTAGAATTGCATGCTGAGAGTTAAGATCGTGGAAGAAATGACTCTCCACTCCACTTCCCTAATATCTACATACACACACACACTCACACACTTTCATCAATTTAGGAAGATAATTAGTCAGGTGAAGTTGACAATTTAATTAGTTTCCCAAAAAGTAAATTTTATGCAAGATTTACTAATAAATGGAAGTTTCTGAGGGGCAAATAAAATTAGTTTAGGAGAATGCCCATTTCAAAGCAAAGGATTATGGTGGCACAGGACTAGTGATCCTGGGCCACATGACTTCCAATAAAAAAAGACATGACCCGAGACTAAGGATACAGATAAAGAAGACAAATTCATTGTGATCAAGTTGGACTGCCTATCACATTTTTAATTATCTCCACTTGGTTCCAAAAAAGTTGTTTCTGATATTTTCAAGATATATATATATATATATACTGGATAAATGGAAGACAGCTCAAAGCATTCACTGCCTTCCATTGAAGGAAGGTTTATTTTAAGGATAAAAGTCCAAAATTGCAACTTGTTTATAACATAACCTAATCATAATATTTAACCAATACCTATAGTTTAAAAAGTAAAACAATCAAATCCCTTTGATATAACTTTTCCAATTACATATTTTTATACTTATTTCCCCATTCATACTGAGTTTCATCCTATCACTATATTATGATTCTGAAGTTTATATACTTTATATTCAGTATAATAGTACTTGAGCTAAGAGCCAATTAACAAATCTAGAGTTCATTTTGATTTCTTCTACTTATGTGATATCCTTTGCCTCAAATCCATCAACCAAACACAATACCTATATAATAGAGATACTGAAGAAAAGGATTATAGTTAAGAAACTGCTGACAAATAAAGTGTTAGAAATAATAAGAAGAAAAGAAGTATGTTTTAAGAAGGAGAGAAAATTAACTACTCAGATTATGGCTAGAGTAGATGAATACCACTGGAATATATTCTAGCAAATACAATCTAAGAAAGTCAATTCAAACATATAGTGGTATAAGGCAGACCATAATGCCATTATATGATGGCTATAAAGAGTCTAGGTAAGAAAGGTTCCATTTCCTGTCCTTCATAAAAGTTGTGGAACTACATAGCAGAATGATTAACTCTTGGAGAAGCTGGCATTTGAATTCACTCTGCAAAGTGTAATATCATTTTGCTATGGAAAATGGAGGACAGGATGAGTGACACTCAACAGTTTTAGAATTTAGAACCAACACAGATGACATGAGCCAGAAGGCAAAAGCAGTTTCTGCCAGGACTATAAAAGGGAGAAATTTGAACAAGAGCTCTCTCATTCCTGAGAAGGGACCTGGGTTGGTTGGGGCGGGGTAGGCCAAACCAAATGTGCTTAGGTTACCTGCATCCTGCTCCAATAGTTACCTCATCCTCAACTTCTGGACAAAGCTGTGCTATATATTAATCATTTGAACATCAAGGAAGAACAACATCAACACTCAATCAATCTGTTAAGGCCAAAGATGCCTGGCCTGGCCAGGGTGCCACAGAGAGGAGAAACTTGTCCAGCAGACAGCCTCAAACCTGATTACCCTTTGATTGACAAATCTCATCATCAGTAGTTTAGTGAAGCTTTCCTAACACCTCTTTCCTTCAACCCTGTTCCTTTCCCTAAGTTTTTTATCATTAAATCCTAAAAGCTTACTTAGGTGAATGTCATCATTGTCCTAAGGATCATCGATCATATCCTTTGGATCTGAGGGAAAGGAATTGCTCAAGCAAAGTCAAATCACAGTCATTGGTGTTATCCACTTAGTCTATAGCATTATCAATCAACTTAAACCCAGGATAAGTAGTTAGAGAAGTTGTGTGATCTAATTCTTTATCACTTAGTCCTGGGCACTGTTGGGTAGGAGTTGGTATTTAGCTGAGTTTCAAATACTTCACTCAGCTCAAGTCCTTATACCATCAGAGGACCTTGGGCCAACTCTCCATCAGGCCCTATCCTGTATCACCATCCCACCTATAACAGTTTTTGGGGAAGCCCAAAGGAACTGAATACTGTTTGGTGTTGGTAAAATGGCTTGGGCTAGACTATCCTTTATCATCACAAGCTTTAGCTTATTCATTTATACAGTCTCGCAAGGTACATATCACCTTTGGTTTGAGGTTGTGCCCAACTACTGCCTCAAGCTTTTATTGATCTATGATTCATATAAATGGATAGCAGTCAGCTTGGCAGAGTTTATATCTTTCCTGCCACAATGGGTGAAATAGTTATCTCTCTATTTGAAAGACTATGGGCACTAAAAAACTACTGGATCTTACTTGGGGGACAAAGCAAACCACAAATGAAGAATTACTGAATGCCATGAAAGAGCAAATCAACCAGCTCATTGAAATTAATAAGAAAATCAGGGAAGGGAAAACACTAGATAGCCACACTAAATTGCAGCTTGAAATAATAGAAAAGACACAGGCAGAGATGACAACTAAATATACCAATCCTACCAACTCTACTAGTCCCATTACCATGGATAAACAGACTGAGGCAAAGTCACTTGAACCTCCACAATCACTTTTTATCCCATAGTGGACCAGACTAATTTGCAGCTTCAGGGAGGTATATTTCGCATGAAAGAATACAAAGCTTTCACAGCACAAGACCTAGAGGTCCTGAGACACAGATTTCCCAAATATTTCTTCTCCCCACATAAGTCAGTCAAGGAGTTGAAAAGGACCTTTGACCTTTACAACCTGGGCTTCCAAGATGTTGAATATCTGCTGGATTAATTCTATACACCTTCTGAGAAGGCAAAATTTCTAGAGGAGACCAGGACCAGCAAAAATCTAGCATTATGGCCCACAGGTAACCATGATCTAGAGGTTTCCTCACATGCTAACATGAGGTACCTAATGCAATGCAGAACTGACCTTCTCAAAGCTTTTAAAATACATGCTAAGAGACCTAACACCTGGAACAAATTTGAGAAGCTCAGGCAGACTGAAGAAGAACATCCCAGTCTGTACTTAGACCATCTTATTGAGGGTGCAGAGAATTCACTCGGGTATTGTTGGGATCAGGCTGCTGAATCCCTACAGTATATAAGGAGGCAATTCATCAAGGGGACTACTATTCCTATCCAGAACTACTTTAGTCAGAACTGTCCACAATAGGAGATTCTGTCAATAGAAGAACTCAGGCAACACACTAGTTACATATGATTCCCATAGCAAAGAATAGAGGGCAGCTAGTGAAAAGATGACACTGGGAATCAGAAACAGAGGACAGACTCATTCCAGACCTGAAGAGGCAGCTTAAGGAGGCAAAGAGAGAAAAGGAAAAGGAGGAGATCAAAATCTGACTCTGAGAGCTGGCAGAAGTCAGAGCCAGTCCAGACAATCAAATTCCTATGCCAACACAAAAAGAAACACATATAATTCAAAGAGAAAATGCTACCTATGTGGGGCTTCTGTGCATATAGTCTGATTCTGTAAATATAAGAAAAAAAATAAACTTTAACAACAAGGCTAGCAAAGATAGCTCTAAAAGAACATTCTATAATTCCAAATAGGGAGGCAAATCTAGTCATCAGGACAGCTCTGATCACAAAAAAAGGCTGCAACCACAAGTGCAGAAAATACACTCAAATCCCATCACTGTCAGAAATGGAAACTTATTTGAAATTGGGAGACAAACCAAAGACAATATGAACTGTGAATGTAGAAACATTAAGCTCCACAAAGTATAATGTTTATAGAAAGAGAAATGAGAGATAAACTAAGCTGCTAAGGTTGGGCATGGAAGACAATGTGTTTACTACATTTGCTGCAGAAAGTAGATAAAGACTGCTGAAGAAATACAAATATGTCAAGACATCTTACAGATGAAAAAAAGATGTCTATGGGACCTTAGACAGCATGACATAGAAAGTCAATTGTCACATTCCTCATTAGGGAATGGGGATGTGCAACAGAGAGACTTTGTAGAGGGGAATAGTAATTTCATCACAAAAGAGGGAAACAACTAGCATATACTCCCTTTGAGTGCTTGCAGATTGGCTATATCACAATGCCTAAATGCCAAGGGTACAGATCCATGTTAGTGATTAATGACCAATCCATTTTTTTACTCTTTGTTATAAATCTGGGCCAGCATTTTGGGCTGTTGTTCCCGGGAAAGTAAATTTGATGTTCCTTATGTTTGGAAGAAGTAGGATAAATATCTAGTGTCAGCTTTTCTATGAGGTAATAGAGTGTTTCAGGTGAGTTCTAAGTTGGTAGATTTGTCAGGATCTGAGGAACACCAAATAGAAGTTTGGCTGCATTTTAGCTTATAGATTTGTGTCTGAGGAATTATTCTGAGTCACCAGCTGTATGTTCAGTGGCAAAAAATAATTCAGAAAGATATAATCTCAATTTTGCCACAAATGGCTAATTAAGCCATAACAACAGGTCTTAGAGTTTGATTCAGCTCCATCAACAAAGGCAAAAGATGGGTTAAAACCAGGAAAGAATTTCCAGATTTTAAACCAATGAAATCTCTATGAGATCAGTCTACTGCTTGGTCAGTGGCTGGAGAAATGAAATCTAGGAAAAGAATTTTTAGAGGCCAGAAGTTTGAGGGTTTTTTTTCCCTAATAGAGTAAATCCAGATCAGAGACAAGACTTGAGGAGAATGACATGTATGACTAAAGGGCAGAAATTTAAAGTCCTTAGAGTCTAAAATTCAGGGGAGGCATTTTTTAGAAGGGGTTAGAAAAGGAAAAAACATCTAAGACAATATTTGGCATAAGCTAGTAACTCTGATAGCCAGAAGTAATGTTGGAGAAGCAAACTGTAAAAGTACTGAGACTCCATAGAAACGCAGAAAAAAAACATGATTGATCAAATGGTTCGATGGGTATGTGATTGGGGGTATTGACTTTGAATAATCACTCTATTGAAAATATTAATGATATGGAAATAGGTTTTGAACAATGATACATGTAAAATCTAGTAGAATTGCTCATCAGCTCCTGGAGGGGGGAGGGAGAAGGGAAGAAAAGAACATGAATCATGTGGCCATGGGAAAATATTCTAAATTAGTCAATAAAAAATTAAAAATTAAAAAAAAGAACTGAGACTCCAACTTAGCAACCTTGTAAGCTAAATCTACTTTTTCTAGAAACCCAAGAATTTGATTAATCATCTAAGTCAAATAAAACTGGGATGGCTGAATTGAAAGATAAAAAGTCACCAAAAGAGCTCACTCAGAGAATGTTCAAAATTAATTGAGTTCAAATCTTTAGTCTCTTAATTAAGGTTTTGTAACTAGGACAAGTCATGCCAACTTTCTAGGCCTTTTTTTTTCATCTCTCCATTGAAGGATTAGACTAGGTGCCTTCTAGATTCCCTTACAGTTCTTTATATGCAATCCTCTGACTTCACTAGTTTATACAGATTATTTAGTTTACAAAGAGGCTCTGTCAAATGTCTTAGGATGGTGACTAGGAAAAAAAATGAGAAGAAGGTATCACTAAATCAACTCTTACTAAAAGGGAGAAAAAACTGGGGAGTCTTGGGAACCAGTTAGTCATTCAGCTACTGGCACAGTAACTTCTAAATTTTATCACAACTTAAAGTTCACTATATTTAAGAAAGTTGCCCTATGGTTCATCCTGCAAGACTATACACTTTCCAGACAGAAGAACAACCAAGCAGGGTTATGATTCATAATTAACTTTTACTCATCTCACTTTTACCCATTTTAAAAATTTAAATGTTGATCTTGACATTACATGCCATAATTTCTTCTTAAAATTGACTATTCATATAACATTTTATCTTGCATCTGCTAGGGGACTCTTTGTGATAGCACATTTGCTTTTACTTTGATATTGCTATAGATTAAGGAGAAAGTGCAAGTGTAACTCACATGGTTATTTTAATACATTATGTTATACTGTAAAACTTTTCAGAAATGGAATTTACAACAAAGAGAGGCAGTCTTTTCAGAATCATACTTATATGAGAATGACCATTTTAATAGTGATGTAACACTATAGCACTTGACAGAAATATGTTGTCCTGGAAAGGGCATCTTTAATTTAATTAGAACTTTAATGTGTGGGGTCCCATGGCTCTCTTTGATAGCCACACAATCTATCTTTGTCACTTCAGGTGCCTTATAGAGTATCAGGGTTTCCTGGGATTTGAGGCAAGATGACTACGAAAAGAGCAAACTAAATGTGGATAGAGTGCTAGATTCAAGTCCTGCCTCTGATTCTTACTAGCTGTATGATTCTGGCTAAAACATCTAACTTCTTTGAGGCTGAGTTTTCCAATGTAAAAAACGAGGAGGTTAGAATTAGAAGGTCCCTTCCAATTTTAAATCTATGTTCTTAAATTCCTATGATCTAATTTATTCATGACAAATCACAGAGATAGAAAGTTTTAATGCTGCTGTTCAAACATACATCTATTCACTTCAAGTGGGGGATACAAAATATTATACAAATGAATTCTTTTATGATGACAGACTACTTGAAATATGTATGCCATGAAATATTATATGCCATTTAGCATTATGAATTAGGATCTTTAAGTGGTTCAAATTGCTGAAGATTCAAAAATTTATCTTTAGAAGAAAAATATTATAATTACAGTGATACAGATATATTAATAAGAACTTAAGTTGCAGAACATTTAATTGTTTTAGCTGTTATTCTCCTCAAGTTTATTCATTTTATGACCATGCAAGGAACGACAGAGTCTTTGCACTGAATTTATCCCCTGCTGAATTTGTTAAAAAGCAAAATAAAAAAGGAATAAATTGTTCAACAATTTTGCTGACCCAAAAGATTGGTAAATTAGGCAACAAGAGAATAATAATATTTATGCCTTTATATTTTTGCTTTGTATTATTTTATCATAGAATATTTTATTGTAATGGCATTTGTTGCACACAACACATTTACTTTTTATATCTTATATATGATTTAAATACATTACAGGAGGAAAAATTGACTTGGTGAAACAAATAAATGTGTGTGTGTGCTGGGTTCCAAATATCATGCTATGGCTCCTTGAAGTCTGTTGTGTATATATCACAGAAAAAGGGTCCCTAAAGATGAAATTTACACAGTGCCATTTACACAAAATTTTTTCAAATGATATTATAAAAGGACACCACAGTAACAGCATTGTAGATCCTAAATTCTAAAGTGGGTGTGAGGTTAGCACCAGGTATAAAGAGTTACAGGAAAGTTTAAAAAATGCAAAAGCTAGAACTTAGTCAAAGACTTAAACAAATAATATAATATATGAATGTAAAACAAATAGCTAATTCAGGAGATCTGAAAGATATAGGATGCCTCACATTTTAACTGGTGAACAGAAATAATTCTTTTTTGTGTCGTTCAAAGACAGTGCAGTATCAAGCAAAGGTACAACTCTCTGATGTCATTAGATCCAGTATCATTGTTTTTTTTCTAATTTTATTCCTTTGAATAAAGTCAGGAACTGTATAATTTTCTCTTTAAGATTTCATTACTATATGGTATATATCAATATATGGTATAACCTATCTAATTTCTATCCCATTGTTGATAGTGAAAAATGTGTCATGTAATTTTACTAAGGAATTTAACATGATATAAAAACAGGTTGTAGTCAATCTTTTACCTTTTTTTGTCAGCCAGATTTTACATTCCTGGAAAACAGATTCCATTTATTATGTATCCTGTGCATTAAAACCCACAAAACCACTTCTTCTGCAAAAACATTATTACCATTGATGTAGCTATTTTCATCTATTATTATCATCTCATTATATATTTATATTGACCTTAATTCTCCTATTTTTTCTATCCCCTCTCTTTCCCAAAGAAAGTTTAGGTGAGATGATGTAATATCATTTTATGGAGGGGAGGAAATGGACTTGAATGAAAGTAGAAACATCATTTGAACATTAATAAAACTTTCTAGCTCCCCAAATCCATTGACTACTAGAGTAGAGAGTCTTTATTTCTGGAGACATTAAAAATAATACCATTTGATATAGGTTAAATATTCACCTACTGGAAGTTCCCTTCAGTTAATAAATCACTTAACCAACAAGCACTTATTAAGCTTCTACTATGTGATAGGTACTGGATATACAAAGACAATAAGCATTTATTATGTGCTTACAATTTTCCAGACATAATGTCTAAAATAGTAATCTAGTAACGCCACTACTAGGTCTGTGTCCCAAAGAGTTGAAAAATGGGATAGAATTGTACAAAAATATTTAAAGCTGCTCTTTTTGTGGTGGCAAAGAATTAGAAACTGAAGGGATGTCCATCAATTGGGGAATGACTGAACAAATTGTGATAGATGATGGTGATGGAATGCTATTTTACTATAGGTAATGATGAATAGGATAATTTCAGAAAGAGTTGGAAAGACATATGTGAACTGATATAGAGTGAAATAAGCAAAACCATGAAAGCACTGTACACAGTAATAGCAATATCGTGGAATAATCAAATGTGATAGACTTAGCTATTCCCAGCAATACAATGATGCAGGAGCATTCTGAGGGACTTATGAAAAAGATTGCTATCCACTTCCAGAGAAAGAATTCTTGGAGTCCAAATGCAGTTAAATGCACATGATTTTTCACTTGTTTATTTTAGTATACGCTTTGAGGTTTTGGTTTTATAAGATTATTCACATATAAAAATTCATATTATGGAAATATGTTTTGTATGATAATAACATGTATAATACAGACTGAATTACTTGCCAGCACTGGGAGTGGGGAGGGAAAAGAGAGAGAGAGACAATTTGGACCATATAAGTTTGGAAAAGGAGTCAAAATTTATTACTTGTAATTGAAAAAATAAAAATAAAAAAATAAGAAAATGCAAATAAGGAGTAGGACAAAGCCTTTAATTATTTCAGAAAGATATTTTACTACTGTGTTCATCACTTTTCTTTTACTACTGTTTGAGCTCAAAACTAAATTTATATCTCAGATCTCCCCTCAGTCTCAGAAAATGCTCAGTTGAAGATTAGATTCTTAAGGATCTGATATAATCTCTCCTCTGACCAAAAATATGATGGTCAAGGTAAGTCTCCCTGGAGTCACCAATATCAGTACAAATAGAGGGATATTCTGCAGCTATATTTGTGCTGAATTGGACTAAATACAGAGGTGATGATTATCTTAAATCACTTTAAAGAAAATATCTGATCAAGTACCACAGAATTCTTGTTATGAAAGGAGATAAATAATGTTTTCCTCTATTTAGAGATAAGAATACTAGAGAGTTTAAGTGACATTTTCTAAGTCATATCACTGTCCCACAACACAATCTGAAGTACGCAGCCTAAATAAGTCTCTATTACTTTAGGTGATCGTTGACACCAGAAGCAATAATAAGGCAAGAGAAAGTGGTTTCAGACAAGCACAGTCCCAAGAGAGTATAATTAAAACTCAAGTTAAATACATTTTAACAGTATATGGGATTAAAATTTCAGAAACCAAAGAGAAGGCTTCTCTATGATATGAATTTTTAGGGAAGGAAGACAAACAATTCTTGAGTCTGGAAGCTATTCCAATCTGTTAAAAAAGCATCTAGAATAATTCAAAGTCCAGTCTGTCAGTTGCCTAGTTACTATATTAACCTATTTTTTTCTCAGAGAATTTAACAATCTTTAAAAGCATTTTCCCTAAGAGAATAAATTATAAATTGTATAATAAATGCAAAAAGGGGAATAGGATCTATTTAAAAGAAGTTTATTCCTAATTGAAATTGTTTTAATATCTATTTCCATAAGATATATCAGCACATTTTTAAACTTAGCTCCCAGTTATATGGATGTAGATACACCACAAAATAAACAAAAATAAAATGCTATAAAATAGTTTGAGTAACACCATATGCTACATCTGCTATTGCACTCATTCATTCAATGAATAGTTGTTAAATACTTAATATGTACACGTGGAACTCTTTGAAATTGAGAATACAAAGGAATTTAGGACTATGTATATAAAGTTGGAATATTTCAGAGACCAACTAGTTTAATAGTTTCAAGAATTATTTAGTAAACTAAAGAATAGGGAAATTAAATTATTTACCCAAGGTCACACAGGAAAATAAGAAGTAAGCCTACAGTACATAATGTAACATGGCATTCTCTGGATTATTTCAATTAAAGGAATTCTTTTTGTAGTTCTTTTTCTTTTTTGTTTTTCTTTAGGAGATGAAAAGCTAACATGTTTAATGTTAGAGTAAAAAATAAAGCCTTCATGTGGTCAATAAATTCAACAAATTTTAAAGTATGAGATACTTTGTCAATAACATAATGAAAAAAGATACAATTCCTAGGATCATTAATTAAGAATTGAAAGTCATCTTAGAAATCACTGATTCTAATGACAACTTTTCAGATGACCTTCATAAGGCTTAGGTAGATTAAATAACTTCCATAGGGTAACACTTTTATTAAGTATCTGAGGCAAGATGTGAATTATTGGCTTTCTGACTCTAAGCCCAATATTTTTTTTTATTATTCTATGCTTTCTCAGGGCATAAATTCAGGGAAACAAGTATAATCAAAAGATGATCCATGAGCAACACCCACATGAATTCCATCAATGATATATTGACAAAAAATGCATTTCACAAACAGCTTAGTCATGTGGATTTGTATGTGGAAAGAGAAACTTACTTTAGCAATGAAGGGTTAGGACACTGCCACCAGAAATCAAAGAAGAGTATTTTTGAGAAATCTGGATTTAGTGATCAATGGAAAAAAGGCAAGAAAACAATACAAGTATTAGATGTAGAACACACATTACAATAGTCTATACCAGTGACAGTGAACCTTTTAGCAATGGAGTGTCATTCCCTCCCTCTGAGAAACTGCTGGGTATGCCCCACCACCCCCATTCCACACATGGGGTGGGGGGCAGGGAGGAAAAAACTCTTCTGTTGGGCTGTTGGATGGAGGGGTGAATGAAGTTTGAAATGTCCTCAGCAAGTGTAAAGAGGGGGAGGGGAGTGGCCCAAATGTTCCTCTCCCCTCCAGCTCTGCCACCTGTGAGCAGCCCACCTTACCCCCTATATTCTCCCTTTGGGATGCTGGGCAAAGGAGCAGGTAATGTCATCAGGCATAGTGGAGAGGGAAAGAGGAATAGGTCTGCCCAAGTACCTCTGCCTTTCTAGTAACAAACTTTTCAGGGGGTAGAAGGTGGCCATATACCCACAGAGAGAACTTTGCATGCCATCTTTGGCACCTGTGCCACAGGTTGAACATCACTGATCTATACAAATTCAGTAAAAATGAAATATCTGAATATGTAGTAAGGAAATATTTACTACCTAAAATTAAATATCAGAAGCCCTCTATCATGGAATGGCAAATGATAAATTGCAATGCAATGAATAGGATATTTAAAAAATATTGATAATTCAACAAATAAACTGTAATGCAATCTAATTATCAACACATATTCAATTGTTGATCAAAATGGTCCAGATATACCAATAATCCACAAAACTTAAAGAACAGTTTTAATATATTTCAAACATTTATAAGCTCCATGTTCCATGTGGCATGGGAAACCTTTTAAATATTACCTCTATAATAATCTAGATGAAATGGATGATTATTTACAAAAAAATTAAAGGAATTAAAGTAGGCAATTAGAAAGCTAAACTATCACTCTTTGTGAATGATATGATGGTATACTTAGAGAAACCAAGAGAATGAACTAAAAAGCTAGTGGAAATAACTTTAGCAAAGTTGCAGAATAGAAAATAAATGAGGAAATCCATGAAAATCATCCTAGAGAGTTCTGCTGGTGGAGCCAAGATGTTGGAATAATTCAGAGTAGCTCTGTGCCACCATGAGAATCCTTTCTCATGGAGAATTCCTTTGTATTCTCCATTTCAAAGAGTTCCACATGTACATATCAAACATTAAAATATCACCACAAAATAAATAAAGGAGTGAAAGAACCAATAAGGAGAAAGAGTGAAACAACTTTTAAGAAAAGAAAAACCCAAAAGGTAGACAATGAAAATCTTGGGCACTGGGATGAGAGGAGAGCAGACCTGGCAAGAAACTGTAGCAGAGAAGGAAGAGCAAGCTACTCCCACCCACTCCCAACCTACATCCTCTGTCCAAAGATTGGGAACCTATACTCAAGCCAACATCCATACCCTAAGACCCTACCTGAGCAAATAGAGATACAAGCCAACCAATACACCTTGAAATTTCAAACCTGTGGAGAAATCCGGAGCCCCAGCCCAGAAAATTCTAGTTTGGGCTTGGGACAAGGACTTAATTCACATATTGGGATGGATGATAGCATTAAGTACTAAGTACTGATCTTTTTGCCTAAAGCTCAGCACAGAGCTCTAAGGGAGAACATTCCAGGGTATGTCTGTGTGGATCAAGGACACTGTGAAACCAAAAACTTGAACCTAAGCCTGGGGCTAGAATTTGATCAGTCACTGACCTGTTCACGATCAAAGCGAAATCAGTAGCTTAAACCTAAGCCTGAGGCAAGTGTTTAAGCAATCACCCACCATCTGTTGTTTCAATTGAATCAGCAGGGGGAGGGGGATCACAGAGCTCTCAGCCCACAGGCCTTCACATCATCCCCTCAATCTTACTTATAATTAAAAAAATAAGCAAACAACAAAAAAAACCCAACTCTAAAGAATTATTTATGGAGCCAAAGAGCAAGGTACAGACATAGAAGGGGATAGTACAAGCAAAGGAAACACACACAAAGTCTAAATGAAAAATATGGATTGGACACAGATTCTGGAAGAACTAAAAAAAGACTTCAAAAACCAATTAAGAGAGGCAGAGGAAAAGTGGGAAAGAGAAATGAAAGTAAAGCAAGGAGAAATGAAAATGATACAAGAAAAAGCAGGCCAATTGAAAAAGGAGAACCAAAAAGTAGCAGAGGAAAATCAGGCCATAAAAATCATAATTCACTATCTACAAACTAATGATTTCATGACAAATGAAGAAACAATAAAGCAGAATCAAAGGAATGAATAAAACAGAGGAAAACATGAAATAACTTATTGAAAAAAAACCACTGACCTAGAAAATAGATCAAAGAGAGACAATTAGAGAATTATTGGACTACCTGATAGCCACAATCAAGGGAAAAAAAACCTGCATATTACGTTACAAGCAATTATAAAAGATAACTGCCCTGAGATCCTTGAACAAGAAAATAAAATTGAAATTGAAATAATTCACCAATCACCTTTAAAAAGAAATCCTTAAAAGACAACTTCCAGGAATATAATAGCTAAATTCAAGAGTCACAAGAAAAAGAAAAAAATAGTTCAAGCAGCCAGAAAAAAAAATCAAATATTGTGGAGCTAAAATCAGGATCACACAGGACCTGAGGGCTTCTACATTAAAGGATGAAAAGACATGAAATATGATATTCAGGAAGGCAAAAATTTGTGTTTACATCCCAGAGTCACCTATCCAGCACTGAGCATATTCTTTCAGGGGAGAAAATGGACATTCAAAAAGATAGATTTCCAAGCATTCCTGAGGAATAAGTCAGACCTAAACAAAAAAATCTGAAATTGAAACAGGAGACACAAGAGAAGCCCAAAAATGTAACTAAGAAAGAGAAAATTTATGGGAAGCAGCAAGGTCAAAATTTTATATTTCTACATGGAAAGAGGATACTGTAATTCTCAAAAATTACTCTTAGTAATAAAGAAGATAGAAGGAATTTACCCATAAAGAGGGTGGGGAATTAAGCTGATTATGGTGATATGATTTATAATAAAATATAAGATGATATGACATGATTTGTATGTAAATGTGATGATATGAAACAATACGTACATGTGATATGTATGCATATTAATGATATTTAAAAAAATAAAGGAGTGAAAGAGAGGGTTACACTAAGAAATAAGGGAAGGGAGAGATAGAATGGGATAAAATATACAACATAAAGAGGTAAGAAATTATTACAAAGATGGTAGGAGAAGGATGGTGACAGGGGATGCTTAAACGTTACTCTCATCATAACTGGCTCAGAAAGGGAAAAACAAGTATATTCTGTGACATATAGAATTATATCATCCTACAGAGAAGTAGAAGGGGAGTAATACAAGGGAAGGAGTAGGTAATTGAAGGTAGGGGGAACTGGGCTGGGTGACAAAAAGCAAAATTCTGGTGAGGATGAATAGAGTAAAAGGGAATAGAGCAGGATATAAAGGGGACACTACTATGGAGGACAATACACAATTAGTAATCATAACACTGAATATGAATGGGATGAACTCAACCATAAAATGGAAGCAGATAGCAGAATGGATTAAATACCAGAATCTTATTATATGTTATTTATAAGAAACAAATTAGAGCCAGGGTGACACATACAGATTCAAGATAAAAGACTAGAGCATCTAAAGTAAAAAAAAAAAAAAAAAAAAAAAAAAAGCAGGAGTAGCAATCTTGATACCTGACAAAGACAAAGTAGAAATTTATTTGATTAAAAGAGAAAACAAAGAAAATTGCATCTTGCTAAAAGGTACTATAAACAATGAAATAATATTATTACTAAATATTTATGTACCAAATGGTATAGCATCTACATTTATAAAGGAAAAATTAAAGGAGCTCAAGAGGAAATAGATAGTAAGGCCATACTAGTAGGGAATCTCAACCTTTCCCTTTGAGAACTAGATAAATTGAACCAAAAAATAAACAAGAAAGAAGTAAGGGAAATGAATGAAATGCTAGAAAAATTAGAGTTAATAGATATACAGAGAAAAGTGAATAGAGATAATGTAAAGGGGAGAAAATGAGTAAGGGGTAAAAATAAAAGGTTGGACTAAATTTATCAGAGAGTACAATCATCAGGATTTAAGTATTAATTCCAAATGAAAGACTCAAGTCAGAATGACTTATATGGTAGTATATTTACAAATAGGAAGAGAGAGTGAAAGTAAGAAAAGCCGAGAGAGGATAGGGCAAAATATCTAAGCTAACATGCTAACTATTTTGGCTCAACCCAGGCAGGGCTAATTAGTCCTCAGCTGGAGGGACCTTAGCCTTGAGCTAAGAGCCTGGTGATGAATAAAGCCAAAAAGCCTCTCCAAAGATGGGAGGCCTCTCCTGATGTTAGTCCCTTCAGAAAATGCAGGAAGGAGTCAGTCTTTTTCACTCACCCATGTGGTAGTTCAAAAAGAAAGCAGTTCAAGGTCCTTAGCCACAGCTCCTCCAGGGTCCAGTTCAAGGTGAAAGAGAGCATTCCAGGAAGTTCTGGCCACTTTTAAAGACTATTACTTTCATCACTTCATGTGCTTTCCTTCCATTTTATGTGTACCAATTACAGCTAAAGTTTTGCTTACGATTGTCCAGGGGGTAGTCAATGAATTCTGATTTATCACCCATTATTTCACACATGGGTCACAGACCTCCTCCACTTAGGATTAGTGGGGTGTGTACACTTTTGGTGATTAAATCCATCTTCACAATAAAAAAAAACTTCTTATCAGCAGCACAAGGTACATATACAAAGATTGACCATATACTGAGGCATAGAAATATTGCAAACAAATGTAGAAAATCAGAAATAATAAAAACAATTTTTTCAGATCATAATGTGATAAAATTATCATTAACAAGGGTCCATGGAAAGGCAAATTTAAAATTAATTGGAAACTAAATAGTCTAATTCTTTAAAACTGGTGGGTAAAAAAAGAAATCATAGAAACAAGTATAGATTTAATTAAAGAGAATGACAATGAGGAGACAACATATCAAAATGTATAGGATAATGTCAAAGCAGTACTCAGGGAAAATTTTATATATCTCAGTGCGTATAGCAATAAAATCAAGAGAGAGGAGATCAAAGAATTGGGAATACAACTTAAAAAATTAGAAAAAGAGCAAATTAAAAATCCCCAGACAAAAACTAAATTTGAAATTCCAAATATTAAAGGAGAAATTAATAAAATTGAAGGTAAAAGAACTATTGAACTAATAAATAAGACTAGGAACTGGTACTTTGAAAGAAAATAAATAAAATAGAAAAAAGTACTGATTAGTCTAATTTAAAAAAAGAAATAAGAGAACCTAATAAACAGCATCAAAGATGAAAAGGATGTTCTCACCTCTAAAGAAGAGGAAATTGAAATAATTATTAAGAACCATTTTGCCCAATTATATGTCAATAAATATTAATACCTAGGGTGAAATGGGTGAATATTTACAAAAAAGTATAAATTGCCTAGACTAACAAAAGAGGAAATAGAATACTTAAATAATCCCATCTCAGAAAAAGTAATTGAACAAGCCATCAAGGAACTTCCTAAGAAAAAATCCCCAGGGCCAGATGGATTCACAAATGAATTCTATCAAACACTTAAAGAACAACTAATCCCAATACAGTACAAATTATTTGACAAAATAAGCAAAGAAAGAGTCTTAAATTCTTTTTTGACACTAATATGGTATTGATTTCAAAGCCAGGTAGACCAAAAACAAAGAAAGAAAACTACAGAACAATCTTCTTAAAGAACATGGATGTAAACATCTTAAATAGAACACTAACAAAAAGACAATTGCAAGTTATCAAAAGGATTATGCAAGATGACTAGATGAGATTTATACCAGGAATACAAGGATGGTTTAATATTAGGCAAACCATCCACATAATTGACCATATCAACAACCAAAGCAACAGAAATTACACAATTATCTTAATAGATGCAGAAAAAGCCTCTGACAAAATACAACACTCATTTGTATTGAAAACACTAGAAAGAATAGGAATAGAAGAGCCCTTCCTAAACATAATAAACAGTATATATCTAAAACCATCAGCAAGTATCATCTGCAATTGGGACAAGTTAGAAATCTTCCCAATAATAACAGTATCAGACCTTAAACCACAGTATAAAGCTGTAATCATCAAAACAATCATAGACTAAGCCAGTTATGGGGAAACTTTTTTAAAGAGGGGGCCAAAGGAAAGGAAATGCTCATTTGTCAGTCTGTTTCTAAGGCAACTCTTTCAAAGTTTCATTGTATTGTATCCTATTCATTGTATTCGTCACATTAGGAATAATGACATAGTTTGCCCATCACTGGACTTGGGGTAAATGATCTCAGCAGCCTAGAGTTTGATATATCCAAAGATCCCAACAATTGGGATAAGAACTCACTATTTGATCTGCTAGGAAAATTGGAAAACAGTATGACAAAAATTATGTTTAGATTAATCTCTCACACTCTACAAGGTCAAAATGGGTATAAGATTTAAATGTAAAGAGTGATATAAGAAAATTAGGGAAATATAGAATAATTTCCAACTGTCTGATCTATGGAGAAGGGAAGAATTTATGATGAAACAAGAGATAGAGAACATTACATGATGTAAAATGAATAATTTGATTATATAAAATCAAAAAGGGTTTTCACAAATAAAAGCAAATAATCAAGATTAGCAAGGAAACAATAAACTGGGAAAAATTATAACAAATTTCTCTGATAATAATTAAAATTTATAAGAATTCAAGTCATTTCCTAATTGATAAATGGAAAACAAATATGAACAGGAAGTTTTCAGATGAAGAAATCAAAAATATCAAAAAATTATATAATTTTTTAAAATCCCTCTTGAATAAAGAAATGCAAATTTAAAACAACTCTGAGGTAGCGACTCATACCTATCAGATTGGTCCATATGACATCAAAGGAAGAAAATAGATGTTGGAGTTAATGTGGCAAAATTGGGACTCTAATGCCATGGTGGTGGAGTTGAGTATTGATCCAATCATTTTGGAAGGTAATTTGGATTTATGCCCAAAGGGATATAAAAGAATGCATACCCTTTCATCCAGTAATACTACTACCAGGTATGTATCCATAAGAGATTAAAAAATAGGAAAGTACTTATCTGTACAAAAATATTCATAGCTGCTCTTTCTTTGGTGGCAAAGAATTAGTAAATGAAGATAAGTCCCTCAATTGGAGAATGGCTGAACAAATTGTCAGATATGATGGTGATGGAATACTCTTTTGCTATAAAGAATGATGAGCAGGATGATTTCAGAAAGAGCTAAAAAACCTTAATTAACTGATGCAGAGTGAAATAACTAGAACCAGGAGAACATTATACAGTAGCTGCAATAATGTGGAATGATCAAATGTGATAGGCTTTGCTACTAACAGCAATACAACAATTCAGGAGAATTCTGAGGGACTTATGAAAAAGAATGCTAACCCCCTCCAGAGAAAGAACTGTTTGAATAGAAATGCAGTTGAAAACATGTGATTTATCACTTGTTGATTTGGATATATTTTGGGTTTTTTAATAAGACTTACAAAAATGAATAATATGGAAATATGTTTTGCTTTGATAATGCATGTATAACCCAGATTGAAGTGCTTGTCTACTCTAGGAGGGTGGAGGGAAGAAAGGAGGGAGACAATATGGATCATATAACTTTGGAAAACTTATGTGGAAATTTGTTATTAAAATATCATTTATATTTAATTTTAATTAATTAAATTTTAATATTTGAAATATTAAAATATTTGTTATTAAAAATCCAAGTGAAAAAATTATGTAATAAAATTCATGTGGTAATAGCATTTTGGTATATATTATAATTGTTAGACTTTCCATTCATGTCTCCTATTTGGAGTCCTAACAGAGGTTTCCACTGTTTAAATGTATTTTTCAACTTAAAAAAAACAGCATTTATTTTATCTACTTTTGAAATATCCTGTAGAATATAAAATAAATATAGCAGGGCAATTATTTGTTAGAGTAATGTCTATCTGAAACAGATAGAAAAGATGAGAATTAGATGAAAATAAGAATAATTTATCTGGACATAATGGTTTAGTTTTACACATACTTCTTTCAAAATAATCCTTGTAGGCTAAGTATTATTAATATCATAATTTTCATTTTACAGATAAGAAACTAATGCTCAGAGAAAAAAAGTGACATTCCCACATTCATTTTTCTGTTGAAAGCACTAAATCTCTTCTAAGTGACAAACTGGAAATATCAGACTAAATTTCAATTTTGGTAAAAAGGTAATATGATATAGGTTCTGTATATATTATCATACACACATACATATATGTATGAATGTGTATATACATATATATTTCCATGTTTGTCATGTTATGAAAGAAGACAGACATCCTCACTAGAAAAAAGGTCATGGAGGGAAAAAAAAGAATGGGCTGCTTCAATTTCCACTCAGATACCTTCTGTTCCTTCTTTGGGGATGGATATAATTTTTCTTTTGGTAACAAGTCTTGGCATTGTCCTTGATTCTTGCTTATTGATAAAAGGTGTCATTCACCATACATTTGTTACCCTACACAATGTTCTGCTGGTTATTCTCTCTTTATTTTGCATCACTTATTATAAGTTTTTACTTTGTGTGTGTGTGTGTGTGTGTGTGTGTGTGTGTGTGTGTGTGTTTGTGTGAGAGAGAGTTCTTGTTTGTCATTTCTTATAGCAAACTAATATTCCATCATAAGCATATACCACAACTTGTTCAGTCACTCTCCAATTAATTAACCTCCCTTCAGTTTCTACTTCTTTTCTGACACAAAAATAATCACTACAAATGTTTTTTGTATAGGTAGGTTCTATTCCCCATTTTGAGTTTCTTTGGAATAGAGAACTGGTAGCAGTATTGCTGGGTGAAAGGATATGGACAGTTTTATTTCCCTTTGGCCTTGGTTCTAAATTGCTCTCCAAAGCTAGCAATTTCCTAATATAGTAATAACTAATTAAATAAAATCAAAATAATTATATAATAAAATGGAATATGAAACATTTTATTGCAAAAACAGCTGGCCTAGAAAATAGAACAAGGAGATTCAATATACAAATAGTTGGACTCTTAGAAAGTTATGACCAAAAACAAAAAAAGTTTAGACAATGAATTCCAAGAAGTCATCAAAGAAAACTGCCCAGAAATTCTAGAATCAGAGGATAAAAGAGAAATTGAAAGAATCCACTGATCGTAACCTCAAAGAGCCCCAAGGATGAAAATGCACTAGAATATCATTGCTAAGTTCTGTAGCTACTAGGGAAAGGAGAAAATACAACAAGCAATAAGAAAAAAGATATTGTGGAGCTATAGTCAGAATAAAACAAGACTTAGCAGCCACAACATTAAAAAAATCCAAGACATGGAGGATAACATTTCACAGAGGAAATGAGCAGGGCTTATAAACAAGAATAACATCCAGCAAAGATAAGCATAATTATAAAAGGTAAAAAATATATATTTAATAAAGTAAGGGAGTTTCAACTATTCCTGGGGAAAAGCTCAGAACTCAGCAGAAAATTGATCTAAAAGGAACATACAAAGGTAATGAAAGAGTATTCATAAGCAGCCCAAAAGATCAAATTATTTAATTCCTATATGGGAAAATGTCATCTATTGCCTCTGGGAATGGCATGAATGCCTGGGTTTTTTGAAGGAGCATATATGGAGGGCAGAGTTGAAGTCCAGGTTTATATAGTAGAATGAGTCAAAATGATAGTGGAAAAAACAAGAAGTAGGCAGTGTGGAATGATTATTTCCTCCCACCTCCAATGAGTCTTCTCCTAATAGACACTGATTTCTTTACTCAAAGACCATCATAAAATAATGTTAATTGATCTTCCTGTTTCCATAACTTCTCTTTTCTAATGACCCTTATAATAAGCCACCCAATTATTCATAACACATAGGTTTCACATGTCACTCTCTTCCTCAAAAATCTTTACTGGCTTCTTATTGGTTTTCTAATAAAATTAAATTTCTTAATCTGGTATGTAAACTCTCCCATGATCTTTCTCCCAAATTGCCTTTTCAGATTCATTTTTTATTAAGAACTTGATGCTCCAGCTAAATTAGACTACTAAGTCTCACTTTCCTGCCTGTTCCTTTAAAGACACCATCTTATATATAGATGTACTTCCTATTCACGTCTATCTCTCAAATTCCATATTATTCTTCAAGATTCAGCTCAGAGATCACTTTTTCTTCAAATGTGTTCAGTACTTCCTACCCATATCTACGGTCTCAAATTCCTTATCATAATTAAAGATTCAGCTCACAAAGCAATTTTTCTTCAAAGATTTTCATGATTGCTCTAGTTATCACTCATTTTTACTTAAAATTATCTCATATTGTTCCATAAAATTCTGTTTTATTATCCCAGTAGAATATATGTCCCTTCAGAGAAGTGTTTATTTGATGTTGGTGAAATTATTCAATTTTTTCCAACTAACAGAATACTACATACAATAATTATTCTTAGCCTTTTAACTTGTGAAATAGCTGTATTCAGGAATGCTATCTTACTCTCATCTTCCCTAGAATAATTAACTATTGGCCCCTACTAGGATATTGACTCTAATCTACTCATTATCTTTTGTAACCTTTCATGGACATACTCAAGTTTTATAAAATTCCTTCAAATTTAATAACTTTCCTTTCCTGTCATTTTAGCCAATCTGCTAGGTGAGAAATAGTATCTCAGGGATGTTTTCATTTGCATTTATTCTTTCAGTAGTAATTAATATTTTTCCAATATGACTCTTAATAGCTTTGATTTATTTTCTGAAAACTATCTGTTTATATCCTTTGACCATTTATAAATTGGAGAATGGCTCTTAATTTTATAAATTTGGCTTGGTTCCCTATATAATTAGAAAATGAGTCCATTATCACACAAACGTCTTATCATCCCCCTACCCAGTTTCCTATTTTCTTCCTAATTTTGGCTGTAATTGTTTCATTTATATAAAAGTATTAGTTTTTTTACATTTCACAACATGAATATTATCCTTTTTACTTCCCATGATACTTCTTTGTTATCCATAGACATTACATGTATATTTTCCCATATTTTACTAATTTACTTATTATATCACCCTTTATGTCTAAATTATTTATCCATTTTGACCTTTTTTTGGTATATGGAGGGAAATTTTCTGCCAAACTTCTATCTAATTTTCCAGAACTCTTTTTTTTTTTTTTTTTTTTTTGGCAAATGATGAGCTCTTATCCCAAAAGCTTGAATCTTTGTCTTTTTCAACTACTGAATTACATTGGTTAATGACTATTGTCTATTTTGCACCTAGTTTATCTCACTGATCCATTACTCTACTTCTAAGCCAATAAGAGATTGCTTTGATAATAACTAATTTGTAATATATTTTGAAATCTGGAACACTTGTGCTTTTTTCATTTACATTTCTTCTTTTTTTAATTGATGCCCTTTATATTATTGACCTTTTGTTCTTCCAGATGAATTTTGTCATTAGTTTTTTCTAGATTTATAAAGAAATTCTTCAGAAGTTTGATTGATATGGCACAAAAATAAAATAATTTACTTTGAATTGTCATTTTTATTAGGCTGGCTCAACCTACTCATAAACAATGAATATTTCTCCAATCATTTAGATCTCTCTTTGTGGGAAAAGTGTCCTTAGGTTTAGTTATATTGACCCTCTGTCTTGGAAGGTAAATTTGCAAGTATTTTTTATGTCTAGTGTCATTTTAACTGAAATTTCTCTTTCTGTCTTTTGCTGCTTGACTTTGTTGTTAAATTTAGAAATCTTGTTGATTATGTGCATTTATTTTATATCCTTCGAATTTAAAAAAATGTTGTTTCAACTAGTTTTTAGTGGTTCTCTATGGGTTCTCTAAGCAATAGTATTGTATTTTGGTAAAAAGGGATAATTTTGTTTCCTAATGGACTATTTTTATTCCTTTGATAGCTTTGTTTCTTGTCTAATTGCTATAGTCAGCATTTCTAGGATGGCATTAAAAAATAGTGATGACAATGGAGAAACTTGCTTTATATCTCATCTCATTAAGAAAGGCTTCAAATTTATCTCTATTGCACATAACAAATTTTTGGATGTGAATAGATAATATTTTTATTTTAAGAAAGGCTGGATTTATTCCTATGATATCCAGTATTTGTAAGAGAAATTATTATTATATTTTATCAAAGTCTTTTTTATTCCATTCACTGAGATAATCATATGAATTTTGTTATTTCTGTAACTTATAAGGTCATTTATGCAGATAGTTTTCCTAACATTGAACCATTCTGCATTCCTAGATTAAATCTATCCTGGTAATCAATGGGTTTCAAAGAACTTTTTCCTGAAATCCTTTAAATCACTTTTCATTAGAGAAATACAAATTTAAAAAAAAAAAAGAACTGTGAGATTCCTACCTATCAGATTGGCTAGTATGACAAAAAAGGAAAATGATAAATGTAGGAATAGATGTGGGACATTAATACGTTGTTGGTAAATGTGAAATGATACAAATATTCTCATGAGTAATTTAGAACCATGCCCAAAGGCCTATAAATCTGGGCATACCCTTTGTCCCAGCAATACCTCTTTGAGGTATGTATTACAAAGAGATTAAAGATGATTAAATAATGACTTATTTATACAAAAGATTTATAGCAACTGTTTTTGTAGTGGCAAAGAATTGGAAACTGAAGAGATGTGCATTAATTGGGGAATGCCTGAAAAAGTTATGTTATATGATTAACATGAAATATTATTGTGCCATAAAAAATGATGAATAGGACATCGAAAAATAATGAACAATTCCAGAAAGACTCATATGAAGTAATGCAAAGTGAAGTAAACAGAACCAAAAGAACATTGCTCATAGTAGCTGCAAAAAACACAAGATGATCAACAATGAATGGCAATTATTTTCATCAATGGATGGATCCAAGACAAGTACAATGCACTCATGATGGAAAAGGCTATCCATTACCAGTTGGCAAATCTGAATACAGACTGAAGTGTACAATTTTTTTCTTTATTTTTTCATGACTTTTTTTTCTTGTATATGAGATACATCTTCTTTCACAACTTTTCCTTCACATAATATAAACATACATATTACATGATAGTACATACAAAAACTATATCATATTACCTGCTGTCTCAAGAAGGGGTTAAGGGAGAATGGGAGCGCATAGTTTATAATATGTCAGAAAACAATTACTAAAAATTACAACATTATGCAAAATATCAATATTAAAAAGAACTTATCCACTGAAACACCTTGCTGCATTAATAATTATTATTTAAATACTGATCATTTAGCAATCATTTATTAAATACTATTTACTAAGCATTATATATATGCATATATATATGACAAAGAAAAGGCCAAAAAATGAATAAATGAAAATTTACAAGATAAATATGAATGGATAGAAGGTGCCGTAAATAATGTTACACACAAGGGACTTGGAACATACTGCCTGCACTGGGTAGCACTTCAGCTAGCCCAAAGAATGCTGAGGATTCTTAACACATTGGAAGAGAATACAATTCAAATATAGGGGGCATCCATTGGAAAGAGTTTTTTCATTTTTTGGTTTGTTCTGGAACCTCTTCTAACAACACAGTGACTTAAATATACTAGGAACCACAAATTATTTTTGAGTGAAATTGAACTGAATTGAACTTGAGAGATAGTTGACCATATTGAGAGATCAGCTATATCTACATATCATAATTGGCACTACTTACGAAAATTAAATTATCCAGTTATTTTCCCTGTGTGATGCTATGCAGCTCATTAATTGACTGTCTTAACATTGTGTAAATGTGTCTAGGTTCTTTCAAACTTGATGCTACTAGCAGCTTTTATGAAATTTTGTACCACTAGACCATGTGGAAATTTGAATTTCAGGAACACTAATGTTATGATAGGAATTCATCTTTCAAAAGCCAAACAGTTTATAAGATGGAGAAAGTGATTCTAAAAAGTCCAAGTAAGAGTCAAAGCATCCAAAACAAGTCAATGTTTCAAAATATCTAATTTAGCAGTGACCAACAAAACAGATTTCCCAGGGAGTTACTTCCTTAGATGCATTCATTTTTTATATTGAAATGAGAAAATACATTCAATCAACTTCCAAAGGATGCCACACAGCAACCTCAGTTTGTACCTAAAAGCCCCATTTTTAAAAAATTTTCCTATTTTCCAGGGATTTTCAATTATATAAAAAGTATTAGTAGTTAGATTAAAGCAGAGGAGACTACATTGAAGTTCTTCATGATGAGGTCCAAAAGCCACTGAAGAACAGGTTTTAATAGAATACTTTTAAATTCCAAGTATATATTACAAAAAATTGAGGAAAATGAGGTTTGTTTGTTGTTGTTGTTTTCATGCGACTTGAAGACTACTATGCAGTTGATATTTGTAGAAAGTTGGACCTGGAGGCAGAAAGACATGAGTTCAGATTTCATCTCTGACATTTACTAGCTGCTGGATAAGAACAAATCATTAAGCCTCAAAGCCTCAGTTTCCTCATCTACATAATGGAGACAATAATTCCTGTAGTACCTATATCTTAGGATTAATAAAGAAAAGTACATAAAGTCTTTCACTAACATTACAACAGTATATAAATATCAACTGTTATCATCTTGATAAAAAAACATCTACTAAAGTGATCTGTCCCACTTGAAGTGCTAAATCTCTTTTGAGTTATTTTTCCTTAGGGTGTCTACTTTACAATTTTTCTTGAAATATGCAATTTTCCTTTTCAAAAAGTATTTGGATTGTGCAACTAACTATGGAAATTATCCCCACCTACCATGGAATTTGGTAGGAGCAGCAAAAATCTTCTATTATTACTTCTTATATGTAAATCACTGTGCTAAGTAGGAACTTATGGAAAGGAATAGCTAAAAAGAAATGTGAGAAGATTTCTGTGAGAATTGGTGGAAAATATGGCAAAATTTGGTTATCTGGAGCATTTCATCGGTATTCTATGCCAGGTTCATGGAGGCATGCTCGAATAGGTTTTGGATAAAGTGACGAAGCTCCCACGATTTCTCAATAATCGATGGAATGAAGAAAAGTAAGTGCTTACTCCCATGTTTTTCTGCATATTTTTCTCGGAGTTTGGGAACAAATATGAATATATTCACTTTAATATGTTTGCAAGGCACATAAAGTGGCTATATAGACATTCTCAGTTTAGTCTATGATCCTGAAAATCAATATTGACAGATTTTTATGACAGTGAAAGAGCAAAGCCACTTGTTTATGTCCAAAGCTAGTGATTGCATTAACAGATTAAGACCACAACAAACTAAGAATCTATCAAAGAGATTTATAATCTTACTTTGTACAGATTTCTTCTTGGTTTATGTAGGTTTCTTGTGGCTATAGTTGGTTTTTTATGTTAGCTAGAGATGAAAATAGCTACTCCAATATGCATTCTTATGCCTATATCAGTGATGGGAAAACTTTTTAAAGAGGGGGCCAAAGGAAAGGAAATGCTCATCTGTCAGTCTGTTTCTAAGGCAACTCTTTTGAAATTTCATTGTATTGTGTCCTACTCATTGTATTCGTCAGATTAGGAATAATGTAGTGTGGCTGGATAGAATATTTCAGGGGGTCGCACCTGGCCCACAAGCCATAGTTTGCCCATCACTGGTCTATATGATTAATACAATTACTTAAAATACGATTGCATTCAAATGATGATTTATATCTAAAAGTATTACTTAATGGGAACTTAGCTATTCAATGTATTCATAGCTGGGACTATCTCTTTCTGCAGCATCAGATTAATCAACTAAGTTTCAACTTAATAAATGATAATGTCTAATCAATAATCAAACTTAATTGTCAAACATCTTCAATAAAGAGGAAACATGGCATTACAGTCAACTGCCACACTGATTGAAAATGGTCTAACTTTAAAAGGCTACAAGTGAAGACTAAGTTTGGGGGGAAAGGGGGAGTTGGTACCTATACATGAAATCATCCATTAAAAGCAAATGGAAAAATTTGGGATTCTGTGGATAAATTCACTTACTTTGTATTGTCCAGGGATGCTCATATAGATGAAGAGGTTGATGCACACATCGCTATAATGGACTCAGCATTAGGAAGATGCTGATAGAAAGTGTGAAAGAGAAGAGGCCTATCTGTGATATGCCAGAAAATTTAACTATTACCATTTGATTTATATCAGGAAGATTCTGAAGATTATCTGTCAGGAAAACATAACTGACACTGAAGTCTTCTCTGGAGTTGAACTGTCAAGTATTCAAAACATGCAGAGAATGTAACTCCAAGGCCACACAACATAAATGTCAAGTATACATTTACCTAAAAGACTCTTTACAGTTGAGAATTCACACAAGGCAAGCACTTACACGAAGGCCAGAAAAAAGTGGTACAAGTCTACTCTCAAGGGGTCTCAAGAGAAATTTATTATTTATTTTGAAACATGGAAGCTGGTAGCAAAGGATTGTTCAGCAAGGTGTGGCTGAACATGAGTGAGGGCAGAGCACTGAGCAAAGCAGAATTGTAGTATCACAAAAGAAAAATAAGATGTACAAATAGAGAGACATCTCCCTCCCAGATGTTCAACCAGAAAAGTAATGGACTCATCAGCGACAGCTGAACATATTGCACATTGATTCTAATATCATAATATCATTGGTCCACTTCGAGTATTAAAGAACAAACAACATTCAGGAAGGGGGCTTGTTACCCAGGATCCATAAATGCTAGCACTCTTCTTTGCTTTGGAGCTGTGATCAGGTTCCTCATTCAAAGCATTAGAACTTCTCTTGGCCTTAGAACTGTGACCAGGTTCTTCATTCTAAGCATTAGCGCCCCTCTTTGCCTTAGAGCTATGACTGGGGACAAGGGGGTCCCCTGTTCCCTTGTGGGGGATCATAAACCTTCCTGCCTGCCATGGAACTGTGACCCAGATCTGCTTATAGATAATAGAGTTGCCTTCAGTGCAAGCTATACCCAGTGCCAGAAAAAAGGCCCCCCATGAGCTCCTTCTGACTAGTTGCACTAATGTCTCCTTATAGTCTCTGATGAAGGTTGTAGAGGCTGCTGTTGCTGCTGAAGCTGTTGCCATGGTCACCACCAATGCCTACTAAATGTGATGCTGCTGAACTCTGGGCCAGCTCCCACTCTTTCTTAATAACTTAAAGACTTCCTAAGTTGTATTAGGTGGGAAAATGTCTCACTCTTACCTTTTAGTGGTTCCTCTGCTCCAAAATTTGATCTAAAGCGTTATTTCAGACATTTGAAGGGCATTATTTAGAAAAGCCAGCTGGGTGGGGCTGTCCCTAACCCATCATCTTATCTTTAGCCCTTCAGTCTCTTAGTTTTACCACTTTAGTATCTTAAATGTAATACTTTAAGCTTCAATAGCTTAAAACTAAAGTAAGATTTTGGGGGACACTAGACATAATAATCTTAATTATTTACAATAATAATGCCAGTAACAGTAATGATCCACATTTACATATTATTGTGCTGGTCCTGAATCTCTGACCCTTTTGACCTTCCAATATTGATGCTTGGAGGAAAAAGATACCTTCTGCATTTGGAACACATTACAAGTTCTTCCTGTTTATGCCATTTATCCCCCTTTCAATAAATTCACACTGAGAAGAACTATCTGTCATTCAGACAGACTCACACAATCCAGGTGTCAATCAGGAAAAAAAATCACAAAATGGAAAAATTAGAGCCTAAATTGATAGATCTTTTAATCATCTTCATAAAGCATTTTTGCCAGAAATTTCCCCTTCCCATGACTTGATAAAAAGGCTTCCAAATGCTAATTTGATAGAATAGCCCTCTATCTACCTACCTATTGATATAGATAGAGAATTTGCATGTATATCTATATAAACATACACATGTGTGTGAGTATCTGTATTTGGGTGGACCTGGTTCTACTATTCTGACAATGATGTTTTTGTCTATTTGTACAGAGTCCTAGCCAAAAGAAAGTATCAATATAGATAAAGTCAAGTATAATGGTTCTCTACAGCTATCTATATATACATCTAAATTTTCTGGTTTTGTATGCATATTTATGCATGTGTATATATGCATATATATACTCATTAAATTCTTTATTATCTTATTTAATATCATAAATACAAACATTTCAGCTGAACAGTTATTTTCACAAATGGAATTATTTTGTCTCTTTCCAAGGTCTGATCAAAGAATACCAAAGTAAAAAGCACCCATCATTTTAGTAGGCTTAATAGAATTAGCAATGATATACTTTAAGTACAAAGGGGGGAAAATGGGAGGTTTAGCTACTGAATTATCACACTAAAAGGTAGATTAGGAGCTAGTAAAGAAAAATATTGAAAGAGAATTGATTAATAATTATAACTTCAATGGAGTGGCTAACCAATTAAAATTATCTTAGGTAAAAACATAGAAGAAATACTAATGTTATAGATGACAAAACTTGGAGGGCTAGCCAATTGTAGGGCCGAGTTAGGACTCAAAATCATCTTGAAATATTGGCATAATGGATTTACAAAAACAATATAAATTTAACAGAGGCATATACCAAATATATTGAAAAGAAACATATCAGTAACACTGGACTTATTGCCATTCTTCACAAAAGTTTCTCCATCAAGTTATTCCACATATTTTCACGAATAGTCCATAATGTCTGGAATGCTGTCTCTCCTCACTCTTTCCTCGACTTCCCAGACTTCCTTCAAGCTTCAGCTTAACTACTCCCTTCCACAAGAAGGATTTCCTGGTCTCCTTAATGCTACTGCCTTCTCCCTCAAGTTTACTACCATTTTACCCTGATTTATCTTTTATTAACATAGTTGTTTGTACATTTCCTCCATCACTAGAATATGAGTTTATTGAGTGTATGAATTTTCTGTTTTCCATTTCTTTGTACTCCAGAGCTTAACACAGGACCTGACAAATGTGAGTGCTTTATAAATATTTGCTAAGCAATTCTGATGTACAATCTGCATATTTCTACTATGTATAATCAATCAAGTGTATTGTGTCCAATATAAAGTATCAAAAGGCCCTTAACTTTGACTTAAAGTGTAATATATTTGATGGGGTGCTGGATTTGGATTCAGCAAGTCCTAAGCTTGAATTCAACCTCCAACTTTTATTAGCAATGTGAAACTGTGCAAGGCATCTAAATTATGTGCCCTGTTTTCCTCTGCAAAATACGTGATTTTGATTCTATAGCCTTTCAGCAATTTCTGAGAACTTACAAAACTGTTTTGTTTATCCCAATCTTTCCATGAAAAAAAATATGTCCAACTTTACAATGCTAACATTTTACCAGAATATACATATATGTCAGCAATTATATGTTGACTGATATTCTTCAAAGAACTGAAAATGGTTATCACATAAAGATTGATAGAAAGAAGCATGGTGAGTATATGAAGGCAGCTACAAATATCCAACAAGACACTCCCAAAGATAAGAAGAATAAAACATGCTATCAAGGAATTAAATGATAGGAAGAGGCATGCTGATCATATGGCAAGAGTGAGGGAAGACAAATGATTAGCCAGACTACTTCAGTGGTACTTATGAAATGTCAGGAGAAAACAATAATTGTCAAACTGCAAAGACAATGGGAAGTAATAGTATGGAATACATAGCATGGATGAGTTGCAATTTGTGTCATTGGCAAGAATTCTGAATCATTGTGATCCTAGACTCATTTGAGTCTGAGTTTTAAATGGATGACACTGCAGAAGGATAAGGATCAAAGGCCAGAGTTAAAGAAAGAAGGCTGAGTTGTGTTTGGGAAATTATATAGTAACTTAATAATAAGAAACTGCTCTTTTCTTAAAATAAACACTCGTTCACAAATATTCTTGTGAGTTTAAATATATGAAAATCTAGATTCATACCCCATCTCTGCCATTTAATAACTACATGTTTATGGTAAATCAAAAACAAAATTGACAAAAATTGTAGGAATTACAATTTATTTTTCTGGAAGACCTTTCCATAACAAGAGGTCAGTAGGCTGATGACCACATATTCAATGTATGCACACATGCACACACACATATGTATGTATATGAATATACAAGTATATATAATCAGTTGATGAAAGTTAGGTGAAAATCTTTGAATATCCTAATCTTTAAAAACTCATAGGGGGCAGCTAGGTGGCTCAGTGGATTGAGAACCAGGCTGGCTTAGAGATGGGAGGTCCCAGGTTCGAATCTGGCCTCAGACACTTCTAGCTGTGTGGCCCTGGGCAAGTCACTTAACCCACATTGCCTAGTCCTTACCACTCTTCTGCCTTAGAGCCAATATACAGTTTTGACTCCAAGATGGAAGGTAAGAGTTTAAAAAAAAACCAAAAAACAAAAAACTCATAAATACAAGAAATTTAGTGGTCCATGAAAGAGCCTATCATGGGTGTTAAATGAAATAATACAAAATTTCACTTTATTACCAACTACTGTATAAACAAGAAATAGTATAAAATCCAAAAAGCATAGGATCAGAAAAGGAGGTTGGGTATTCTTATAGTGAGAACAAAAGGTAACAGATGAATGGATTGATAATGTATCAGTACTCAAAAAATAGTAATAAAACTAGAAGAAAGCCCCTATAGTACAGAGAGAGGGGGGTCATGATAGGTTTTTTTTTTTTCAAGCTTTGGCTGAGTTCTGAAATCAGTTAGGAGTTTGGAATCTTGAGGGAGAGAAGGCAGTTGGTTTGGGAATCTTGTGGAGAGAGGGTCAGACCAACTGAGCTGCTTCCTTGCCTATCTGAAGAATTGAAAATTGAGCCTAGCTTTGGAATATTTATTTAAGAATTGTTAGTTTAGATAAACCCTTTGTATCTTCATTCCCTACCTTATTTCCTACCTTCCTTCCCTTACCTTAAATGTTTGTGGAGTGAATCAGGAGAGTAAATTAGAGAGTAGTTCAAATCCGTGAGGGGTTTAACTATAATTTGGCAGTATTTTATCTAAAGAAATTGGTTATTTATCATTTTATTCCCTTTAAACATCAAGAGCACCTTGAGAGCTGAGCTAAGGCAGGACCTTGCTCAGACTCCATTTCTGCCTCCCTTCCCCCACCTGAGGTTTCTGTATACAACTGTTAGGGCTTCCTCAATCCACTTTTCCTGACAAATCATCCTTAAAGACAATAAACCCTTTTGTGTTTAAACAGAAAAAAAAACTATCATGACCCCCCTCTCTCTGTACTATACCCCCTACCTCTTAGAATAGAATTTCTAGGAAGAATATATACTAAGATATGAAAAAATGAGTGATGATAATAAGAAGACATAGGACATTTATAATTAATGACTACAAAAAAGTTCATGGATCCACTGACATGAAAATATGACAGCTTTTCGTGCATTATACTCCATGTCTATAGTTTTTAAATTGATTATCACTCCTGTCAAGTATTTCAGAGAGCATTATACATTTGGACAAATAATACTCTAAGTAGAAAAAAATTTAAATAGTTTTTATTTTTTCAATTTAATTTAAATCTATACTCTCACTATTTCCAAAGGAAATTTGAGGAGCACTTTAAATCAGAAGACTGCTACAAGATTCTTTACTCAGAAATTGATATTTTCTATCTCATATTTTTCTATTAAAAGAATTTTTATACTCTTTATGTATTTCCATACATACATGTATATATAGACTTGAATGTGTCTATCTACACATAGATGTAATATAAGACAAAATATTTATCCCTATTTTCTATTGCTTTTTACAGTCACCTCCTTTTGCTAGGAAGTTGAAGCTTTAGTAAAATTGTTGTTTTCATTCAAATATCAAGAAAATTTCTTTTCCCAATCAACATTTTTTTCTATGACATAAGGATGGTGCTTAGCAGGTGTTGCAGGCCATTAGTTTCATCTTCTTTGACTGCCTACTTACCTGCATTAATGCTAATCATTTAGTCAACAGGCAATTGTTAAGAGTTTTCTATGTGCCAAATATTATCTTAAGTTCTGAGAATAAAAACGTAAGATGAAAAATCATCCCTGTCTCAATAAACTTGTATTCTCTTGAACTTGGCTATAACATTCCTGGGTGTTGTCAATTGGAGATTAATATAGGAGCTTATCTGTGGATTCTTATAATCTCCACATTACCTTCTTATTTAAGAATGTCACAGCAGTTTTCTAGGATCATTTCCTGCAGAATGATGTCCAGGCTTTTTCTTTTGTCATGATTTTCCAGTACTCCAATAATTCTTTTTTTTTTAAGATTTTTTTTATTCATTTTTTAAACCCTAATATCCTTATATATCCTTCTATATTAATTTTTTTTTATTTGTTACAGGGCTAGGCAATGGGAGTTAAGTGACTTGCCCAGGGTCACACAGCTAGGAAGTGTCTGAGGCCAGATCTGAACCTAGGACCTCCTGTCTCTAGGCCTGGCTCTCAATCCACTGAGCCATCCAGCTGCCCCTACTCCACTAATTCTTAAGTTGTCCCTTCTGGATCTATTTTCCAGGTCTGTTGTTTTATCAATGAGGTACTTCATATTTTCCTCAATTTTTTCATTCATTTGACTTTGTTTTATAGACTCTTGCTGCCTTGTGAAGTCATTTGCTTCTAGTTGTTGAATTCTAATTTTTAAAGACTGAATTTAATCCCTGGCTTTTGGTCATCCTTTTCCTTTTGGTCTGTTTTTCTTTGTAGATCATCTTTCACTTTCTTTGCCTCATTTTTCAAGTGGGTAGATTCTGGATTTCAAGACACTATTTTCTTGTTTTAATTCATATGCCTCTGTTTCCAGATGACCTATTTTGCTTTTTAAGTTATTTTCTCAATTGTCTTCAGCCTCACTTAATTATTTTTTGAATTGTATTTTGAGTTCCTCCAAAACCTCTGTCCAATTTGCTGGAGTTTCTGAGTTTTCACTTAGTGTTCCTTAGTCCTCCTCTATTCCATTTGTTCTTTATTCATTACCTAGAAAAAAAGTTGTCAATTGTAATTTCTTTTTTATTTTTCTGTTGTTTACTCATATTTTTTTCCTTCTTCCCTCCCTCCTTCCTTCCATCCCTCCCTCCTATCTTTGGATTTAATCCTGCTCCTCTTTTTATTTGCTGTGGGTTTGGGCTATTTTATCTTGAAGGGGCTTCTTTGCTCTGCTGATTAACTAGATTAGGCAGATGAAGTTAACCTGTTGTTTTAATGTGCCCCAAAGCCAGATCTCCCCCAGCTGACAGCAGAAGCTAAATGTGAAGGTGAAGGTGTAGAGCAGTGATTCCCAAAGTGGGTGCTACAGCCCCCTGGTGGGTGCTACAACAATCCAGGAGGGCAGTGATGGTCACACTTTTTTATTACATTCTATTCTGAGTTCAATAAATGGTTTCATAATTTCCAGGGGGCACTAAGTAATATTTTTTTTTTCTGGAAAGGGGGCAGTAGGCCAAAAAAGTTTGGGAACCACTGGTATAGAGGCTGAAAGCAGTTAGCCCCGTCCTCCTGTCTACTCCTTTCTTCTAGCCTCCTCTCTGCCAGTTGCCAAGTCTGAGTCCTGAGCTTTCCACAGTGGTACAAAGGTACTCTGTTGTGATTGCAGCCTTTGGTCTGGGATCCCAGTCAGCCAGATTCTTACCATGGGTCTCTGCACAGTAGGTAGGGGAAGGGTGTTGGTGATTAAGGTTCCCTGCCCTCTAAAGGTTTCTTATCTGCACTATTGATAGAAGGGATTAAGCCAGTTAGAGCTGATCTGCAGAGCTAGATGTGCCCAGAGGTCAAAACCTCCAGAGGCAGAAGCTTAAGATAGAGAGCTGTGGCTGAAGGCTGTGACCAGGCTGCCCTCCTCTCTTCCCCTCTCCTCTAGCTGCCTCCCTGCTAACTGTGGTCAGAGCCCTGAGCCTCACATAGTGATGATAGCAAGGCACTCCCTCCAGGCTGGTGCCCTAGCCTAGAGATCCCAGTAACCACCCAAGTCTTAGCATAGTAGATCGGTGAGGTCCTGAAACCTTCCTTCTTTTACTTAAACCCAAGAATTCAAACTTCTCTGTGTACCTTTTAATTTGAATTTAGCAGGAGGGTCCCCTGGCTCTGTCCTCTTATTGCATTTGGTTTTTTTTTTTTTTTTGTCTCCCTTGAGGTACTTTGTTTTTGATTGGTGTGGAAGAGTCTTTACAGAGGATTCAATTTTCACTGCTTCTAAGTGTCCATCTGGACTCTGCCTCCCAATATAAACTTATATTGTAAAACGTAATAACAAAACTAAAATCAGTTGCAATGGAGTGGGGAGGATGATAAAAAAAGTCTTAAATATGGATGAAGAAGAATAAGACAAAACTGTCCTCAGTGCCCTTATTAAATGGATATTCAAGGAGGAGATATTCAGTTAGAGAGATAGGCTAAAATGATGGTGAGCACTTCTACATATGAATTAAAAGACTGGAATGAGTTTTAAGGATAACAAGTTGGAGAATGGTCCAGAAGGTCCAGAGTGCACCCTGAGAGATGTGGACTGCTAATTTCTAAAAGTTCTTAAACTTAGAAGGTTTTTTTGAAAGACCACATTTAAATAAACATTACCAATAAGATAAAAAAGAAAGACAAAAAGGAAATAAAATTAAAATTTATTCATTTAAATGTAGCATTATTATTCTTAAGTTCACATTTAAGTACATCAGAAGCTTTTAACTTTCTAAAAGAAGAAACAAAAAGTAGGGATGTTTAGGTTATATATGTACATAATAAATAACGGGGGGGGGGAGCAATATCAGAAAGTAAATTGGCTAATCCTATGTCATAAATTAATGGTAGAAAAAGATCATTTTATTTAGAACAATAAGACCTAAATCAGTCATACTTCTATTATAATCAAAATACACACTTTCCTGTCTGTGGATATATGTGCATATAGATGGATGTGATCATCATCATGATGCTGCTAAATTGTCCTGGATATTCCAATTAATTTAGCCTCTTCTCATCTCTGATCAGAAGGTGGGAGGGTGGAGGACCAAATTCTTCTCAAAGCTTTTCTTTATGGAGGACAGAGCCTAGACTTTGTAGGTCACTCCACTTTCTATCTACACTCTGCTTGAACTGAATCTCATGCAACAAAATGGAGTCCCACCCTCCTTTCCAAGTTTCCTTTTGTATATTGTCTTCCCTTATAACATTATAAGTTCTTTGAGTGCAAGAACTGTATTCCTTTTTCTTATCTGTATTCCCATGGCTTAGCACAGATGCTTAATAAATGTTTATTAAATAGAACTTCTGTTGTATTCTACAGATAATATACAGATTTTTTGCATGTTTGAACAAATTATATATATATACATATATGTATATATATATATATATGAAGAGTAATAAAATATTTGAAGGAGTGAAGGAGCCTGTATAATTCTAGTTCAATATTCTCTCTCTCTCTCTCTCTCTCTCTCTCTCTCTCTCAGTGGGCAGCCTCCAGCTCTCATACTTGTTTCCCATTAAGAAAGGAATGACTCTTCCTTGGAGAATGATATGGGAAGGAAACTCTAGAGATACTTATTTTCTCCTCCTTATTAGCCACAAATAGACCCATGTAGACATATGTTATCCCTATGGGCAAAATACACACCCAAACTTATTCTATGTGTTATTATTATATTTCAAAAAGAAACTGGTTCTTATGCTTATCAAGCCTTTCATTTAATATTACTTATCCCAAATTTCAGTGTCTAAGCTGTTTCAGAACATCTTTTTTCTAGAAATCAGTGTTTCTTCCATTAATTCTATTCATAGGGAATTAAAAAGTGAAAAAAAAAACTTTGAGTGCTATCTCCAAATCAACAAATTCATAATATTTCTTGATGAATCAGATTTTCATAGTCCTTTGGCAAATAGTGGATATTAAATTAGGTGCACTTGCAAGTTTATAGCTTACGGGGAGCTACTTTCTTTTGTCTAAGTATCTGTGAGTAGCCATTCTCTTACGATGGAAGAAGTTCATAAGGCTGGGTCTATTTTCCTAAAAGTAAAACATAATCAAATCTCTGTGAACATTTAATATGAACATAAAAGGTTCATGTGTGATCTTTTCGTATTAAATAACTTGGGCTGAAAAACTATTATATATGTCAGAATAGACTTTGTGATCTCATTAAACTGAAGACTTTACATTGGGCAGTTAAACCTTTCCCAATTTTGTGATTGCAAATCATGATAAACTGGAGATTATATCACTTAATCTACAACATGAGAGTTCCCATATAAAAGACTGTTTGTGACATTAGAGATTCAGGGATGTCATCAAATAACTACCTAGTAAATATCTATGTCAGTAGATATGTTCCTGTATGAGTTGATTCTGGCAAAAATACAAATTCTGTTAAGCCATCATTTGATTTTATGTGAACTTCATTAAGAAAAAATCTTCTGGATGACGCGTTATTGATTTTCAGTTCTCACTATTTTGGGGGCAATCTCTTTCTGCTCTGAGAAAACATGATTAGCTTTTCTTAAATACAAAAATTAAAACAGCAAAGTTCATGTCAAATCATTTAATTACTTACAGCTCACTATTAAAGGAACATATTTAGAAATGCTTTACAAATAGAAATTCTTTGCCCAGATCCAGGTTGGATATATTTGCACATTAATAGAGGACCAGTGATTATTTATTTTTTTTAAATCTAGGGATTAATTCGTTAATTCCAAGGATAACTATCTATTGAGCTGTTTTCATTTGTTAAGCAACAGACAATTGAAGCAGCTTTGTAGTTACAAATATATGAAAGTGATACATGCAAATTCTTAAAAAAATATGCATTTTACATATTATACAGTCTAATTATACACGCTTATTCATTATCATTTTTTTGCCACTTAAATTGCTTTTGTATTTATTGAAAAGGGGTTTTGGACAAAGAAGAATGTTATTAAGACAAATAGGTCAATGTAAAATAGAAGAAAAAAACCTCTGAATTTTCATATGAAATTTTTGGGTTTCGTTCAGTTGCTTTAAAGTCATGTCCAATGCTTGGTAATCAACCCTGACCCCTACAACAGAACAAAGAACTAAAGGGAGGCTATGTGAATCTGGGGAGTTTGGGAGGACTTCAAGGAGATATGGTACTTTGAAAAATGATCAGAATTTCCATGTAGAGGAAGAGTAAGAGAGTTTTCCAAGTGGAAATAATGAGAAAAGGAATAGAGATTGAGAGACATTAGATCTGAGTAACAGATCTTCCAGGGACTTCTTTATTTATTTTTGGGGGGTTATCAAATATCACTGTCTGATTTTGCTCCTTCTTCAGTCTATTCAAGCTCATATGTCAGATGTTAAAGTTATCATATCATATCATAGAACATCATGATCTTTAAATAATCAAAATCACGGGTCATACAAAAGGCAGTAGACTTGACATGAGCTTAAGAAGGATGTCAAATAATATTGATAACTAACATGATTTTCATAATTTCTATACTCTAGGTTACATATAAGAAATATTACAAAATATAACAAAAAATTATGGCATCAGAAAAGAATGTCAGCCAGTTGAGTAGTAATGAAGTGGTATAACAAATAGAAAATTAAATGTAACACGTATTTTTATATATTTTTATCTATCTTCATATGTCAATAGATAAGTTCACATTTTCACATGTAAATCTATTTATCATTTAGTTTGGATAATATGAATCAATTTCTTGGCAATATCTAACATTTAGGTGAATATTTACCTTAATATCTAGTTGTCAAGATGAACCACATTAAATAGGTAGTTACGAAGGGGCCTGATTCCTTTGTGCGTGGTAATGGAGGAATGTCAATTGGCCTTGCAGTGATTTCATGACATATTGAAGTTCCCTTCCCTACTACCCAACCTGCTGATTTCTTCTCCCTTGTCTAAATGACTTTTGTACTGAAGATGACTTTTATACTGAAGGCTACAAAGGGTTTTTTGTTGTCGTTGTTTATTTTGCTTTTTTCCTATGCTTGACTCAGATATAAAAAGTTCTTAATTTAAATACCAGTTACAGCTGATTGTATCTCAGAAACAAAAAAAGCAAAATACATTGAGAGGCCTAGTAATATTTTCATTTTGTGTAAAACAAAGAAGCACTTTTTAAAATCACAGATATCAATCTTTAGTATTTTGTTCTATTTCTAACTAAACTTTTAATAGGCCTTGATAATTCAAATAAGTTTAACTAAAGAACACTTGATTTTCTGCTTACTTCCCTAGACCAAACTATTGAATAATTTAAAACCATCTTCAACTAATTTTTTCAAGTCTTTTTTAAAGTGCATGTTGATAATCCTTCAATCAATAATTTTATTACCAATGACCATAGCTAAATAAAACCAAAATATTTTAATGGAAAGTAAAAAAAAATAAATAAATTCTTCATTAAGATGTTCAGTCTATGTGATAACAACATTAAGCTACAATACCCAAATGATTTATAGTTGTTTCCGTGTCTGTTCAGTTGTTTTTACTTTCTGTATGCACAACCTATAACTAAATATTGCTTTGACTTTATTGCGTATACAAAGACACAAATATTCAAGGTTGCTAAGTTATTACTCACATAAAGTCAGGGACCTTGAAGGTACATTTCCGTATATTTAAGTAATTTTGAGTCAAGAATGAATCCATAAAGGCATAAACAAATCAATCATAAAGACACAAAGAAATGAAATAAAATAATCCAATTAATAAACAAGAACACTCATTCATCAATCGATATGAAAGAAAATAATTACTAGCTTTGGACTGAACCCAGATACTTTGTAAAAAATTGACAATTTTATAACTGGAATATTAAGGCTAGGCATTACTTCCTGTAAAGAAATTTGAGCATATCTGTTTTAATCTCTTTAATTTCAGTAAATATATTTTATCTTTGCATGTCTGTTGGACAACCTTCAGATCCACATTAGCTAATTAATTAAGTATAGGGAATATTTTTTTCTTACCAAATCATCAGGATATGCAATATTTTTTTAACCTATAAATAACACAGACAAAATTCTTTTAGCATTATGGAAGTAGAAATAAATATAATCATGATCTTCATTTTCACATTGTTCAACCCAAGAAGACCTAAACATTTTGGTTAATTGTGTGCATTTTCATAATTAAGATGAAAAAGATCACATCAATGATCAGAAAAAATAAAAACCTTAAACCTGCCAAACAGGTTTTATCTTTAATATTTTATTCAGACATATCTGAATATTTTATACTAACATATTTCTGAGAGAGCTAGTATAGAAAATTATTACATTCATTTCTACCTTACTTTCATATGCAAAAATATCCCTTACATCACTTAAGGTATTTGAGAAGAGGCACTATTGTATTTTTTCAGTATATTCTTCAAGCCCAGTACATAGGAAGCACTTAATAAATACTTAGTGGTAGGATGAATGCAATATCCAACATTAATAACACACTGTCATTGGAATCTATTATACTCCATTTTATTTTCAAAAAACTAAATGCATGATAGAACTTCCTTAAAAATGAGGGAGTAACTTAATTTTGACAGCCTATCAAATTAACTTGCTTTCATAAAAGTTATATGTAAAATCAACTGGAGAAGGAAATGGCAAACCAATCCAAAATCTTTGCCAAGAAAACCCCCAACAGTGGTCACAACTAGTAGGACTCAACTGAAAATGAAAAATACTTGCTTAACACACATGAAACCTTCCCTCATTTTTCCAAGGATAATCAGAAAGTGTGTGATAAGAGAAATAAAGAAGGAACAGAATGTTCACTATATTGCTTAGCTCAGTCTAAGATTAATGAAGTGGGAGCATATATCAGTCTAGTAAGGAAGTAGAATAATATGCTTTATTCCACTTTTTATCTCAATTTAAATGTCATTCATTTTATATACACATAGTCAAGTCTCAAAGCTCCTATCAGATTAGAGAATATTTTCATATGATAGTTATGATGTTAGAATAGCAAGAATCCTTTGTTAGCTTACTTTGATGAATTTTTACAGATATTTCATTTATAAGGGAGAATGGAAATAATGTTTTAAAAGATGGGAATACTAAGCCTTAGAATTATTTGATAGAGCATCTCAAACACAAATTTTCCTTACATCTAAACTACAAAAATGCACACTGAACACACATGTTCCCCAAATATCTGTCTTATTATGTGTGGTCTTTGTCTCTGAACTTACATTGAACTTAAAACAACTTTCACTGTTTTAAGGAACTCCTAGTATAATTAGCTCCTATAGTGATGTAGACAGGCAACTGTTCTGAAATGAATAATTTTAGAAAGACATATTATGGAACTGAGAGTTAAAGTGACTTGCTTAGATTCACAGCCAATATAGGTCTCAGGTGGGATTTAAACCCAGATCAGAGACCAGCTCTCTATCCACTACATAATTTGCAGAGTATTTTAAGGTTGGCAAAGAGCTTTTAATAAAAAAAAAATACTATTAGGGAAATAATAAAATAAATTTACTCCCTTTTCATGGTTTAAGAACCCAAGGTCTACAAATTTTGAGATGCATTTAGCAACATGCAACTATTAAGTACCATGATTTTAATGAAGATTTCCTGATTCCCGCTAAATGCTTTATGCATAATATGAATTTTGAGTTTTTAAAAATAAATATAAATCACTAAATATGGCCATTGAAAAATGTAAAAAAAAAAGTTTCTAGAAGTCATTAGAAACAATAAGACTAAAAATAGTGTCCATTTAGTCAAATCATTAGCCAAATCACTGTGTTCAAAGCACCCCAAAATGATGACACCAGTGAAATCTGCAATATTTATTCTCAGCAATTTCTGTTCTGGATATCATAGTATATGAAAATATCAAAGAATTTCATGGGTAGAAGGGGATTTAGAATCTATATGGTCTACTCAATACTTGAGAAAAACATACTTGTTAATGAAATGTCCAACAAATAGCCATCCAGCTACTTGATGACTTTCAGTTAGAAGGAACCCACAATCTCTCAAGAAGACATTCTCCTTTTGGAAAGGTTTAATTATTTTAAAGTATATATTTTCAGCAAGCCTAAAAGCCCTTTCTGTAAATTTCACCGTGTGTGTTTGGATCTCCATTTGATTCACAATTATATGGTCGCATAAGAGTTTTATTCACTTTGGCTAAATACCAGAGATTGAAATTTTAAAATATGCACATGTGTATATTTATTATTTGTTCCTTCCAATTGAATTTTGTCACATTTTTACTAAATGTATTTTTTTAACGAACTCTAGAACATATGTAAGTTTTGAATAAAGCTAATGCCTATCTTAGGAAACTGATAAACTGACAGCACTGAAGATTTAGTCATTCTTCCTTTCATTTGCTTCATTTCAATTCATAATTGGATTTTTTCTTAAGTGATCCAGTAAGTTCTTTAGATTAATTGGTTGCTCATTAATAAAGAAATTCTTCTCAAATTTAAGATTAGCACCTTCTTTAAAGATTTCAGTGTTCATTTATTAAATATCTAGGTGCAAGAATTCTCTAAATCCATCGTGTGCCACACTTTTTTTTACTTTGAGAGTACAGAAAGCACACATGTAAACTACTATTCCCAACTGAAAAAAATGTATAAGTAGATGCTAAAGATAATTATATAATCAATGTTTTTGTATGGTCTTGTGATTTTACCAGTGGGATTTCCTTGCTATTGAAGCTCCCTTCAATCCTACAGATCTCCAACTTATGGATAGAATTTTCTTGGGTTTATTGAAAGTCTCAATGGATTGCACATGATCACCCAGATGTATGTCTTAGTCAGGGATTGAATCCATTTTTCCCTGATTTGATGTGTAACAGTAATTAAACTGAAAATTGCATTGTTCAATGTTTCATTAGTTTTTTTATTATTTTGTTTTTTTACTTTAACTTCCTAGTTGTATGTGAGGGGGCAGCAAGATGTCACAGTGGATTGAATGGTGGGCCCAGAATAAGGAACACTCAAGTTCAAATCCACCCTCACACTATTACTGGCTGTGACCCAGTCAAATCAATTAACCCTGTTTATCTTAGTTTCCACATGTGGAAAATGAACTGGAGAAGGAGATGGCAAATCATTCTAGTATTTTTGCCAAGAAGACAAGAATTGAGGTCGTGGATTGGTGGACAAAAAAAAGAAATTATTAAGCAGTAGTACTTGGAAGTTCATTTGTCTGGGAGGAGGTTAGTTTTGAACTTGTAGTTATTCTATGAAATATTATCACTTCACAGAAAATATAATAGGAATATGGATTGATATTATATTGTACCCTATCATCCTGTCATTTCTTCTTATATCATAGTACTTTGTGTCTTATAGTATTATGTTATGCAACATCATATCATATAACATTCTACATATAATATGTGTATAAAACTCTTTGATATAAAAAGGATAAGCCATCGAACAACTATTGAATATTACTTTTACTATATACACGTACATATGCAAAATTTTGGCAATTATTTCTAAGAATATAATGTATTAAAATAGTTATGAAATTAAAATACTGATCTCAGTTCTCATTTTCTAAATGTGTGTTTGTGAATAACTATAAGAAATTTTTACCATATTGTCAATTTCGAAACCTTACAACATGTTTTACAAATTATTGCAATGCTGCAGTACTATAATAAGAGATCTTATTATAAAAGCAATATTACAAGGTTAATTTAAAATAATGAGGCTAGACATTTGTTGTTACAAAGACAGCTGGATTTTGTATACAATTGAAAGGCAAATGTGAAGATTGAATTATTAAACATTAATCTGAAGAAGGATATTACTATACATCTAATTTCCAAATTAAATAATTAACTAGTATACCAGAGTTAAAAAGCAGTAATGAAGGTCCCCAATTCTTTGAATGCCATTGTCTCATGACTTCAGATACAAACATACTCAATAAAATAGGGAAGAGCTCAGAAACAGTTGTCAAGGGCACAGCTGTTGGTGACTTTGTAATTTGGAGACATTATTACTTAAACACTTCAGCATTTTCTGTTTCCAAAACTTCAGGGATTTTATGGGTCACAAATTTCCCCCATAGTATTCAGGGGATGGAAAAAGATATATGAAGGAGTAGTTACTTAGGGGATACTGTAACCCCAGTGGAGCCACATGCCTTTTCCAGGAAGGAATGATAGTTGTTAATGTAAGAAATAAAATTAATCTAAAAAAGGATAACTTTAAAATTATTATGGGTTTTTAAGGTTTTAGGAAGCCAGTGAACTTGTGAAAAATGTGGTTCAAGGGCCCAAAATTCAATTATTTTGAATGTACATTCTTATGCCAAAAGGGACTGCCCCCAATTGGCTTTTTGTCAATGCACCTAGCAATCATTGGATCATTGGTTTTGTCCTTTTTTCTTTTATCCCCAAATTACTGTAATTTAAAAGTTGGTTACGTTACAAGAGCCTTCAAAGAGACCAGTGTTTCTCGACTCTCAGGGGAGAATGTGTTATTGGAAATTTTGGGGTCCTTGAACTACATTTCCCATGAGCCCACTGGCTTCCTGTCCTTATGCAATGACATAGACAGAAGGCTAAAAAGTGAGGGGCTGGTTTTTCACTTCTTCTATGCTTCCTGTTTTCCTTCCTGGTGGCATGCTACAGCTGGGAAAGGTGGGCTAATTAAACAGCTTAAGCTAGCATGGCACGGGGGTTTATTTTCTATTGGCTACTAATAAATCTTTAAAAACCCATAATAATTTTAAGTTATCCTTTTTATATTAATTTTATTTTTTACATTACTCTTGTTCTTCCAGTCAGTTCTACTGACAAGAGATGAGGTATATATAGACACATTAACCCATAATTTGAAGCATTTCTTCCTAAATATATTACCTGTAGTTATTCTTCTTAGAGTTTTAGTTTTTCGTGATTTATAAATTTCCAAAAAGGGAAAGCATTTTTGAAAATCAAATTGTTCTAAGTAATTCATTAATTCACTTGGGGGAAAGATGCAATGTAACATTATTTTGAATTCCTTTCATTGCAATGGCATTGAGAGAAGGTCAAGTATATGCCTTTCTGGGAAATTTGGGGGAAATGTTATATTTAGAGTCAGAAAGAGTTCTAGAAATGCTTTTGACCAATATTTTCAGTAAAACTAATTAGAGAAATTTGAGATCCAGACCTACCTTTTGCCTTAATGTACATAGAATTTTTGCTATTTGGGTAAACTGAATGATTCTGATTATGATTGTGGCTTTCATGAAGGTAACATGTTTTCTTATAAAAAGAAAAATATAATCAAGAAAGTTTGTCAGTTAATATGGTGACTCTAAAAAAAAGTAACATGGAAAATTAGAGAAAATGTATATTTTGAAAAAAAATATGAAGAAAAGAATATCAAATAAGGTAGGCTTTAAGAAAAAAGAAAATAATTTTAAAAGAAATAACTGTGCTACTTTTGTGTGATATAGGCCTTAATATGGAACAATTTAGAAGGATATGTTAATTGAGATACATGTCTATGTCACCATTTTCCCTTAAATTACAAGACAACTGATATATGGAGAAAGAGGAGTCAGAACTATAGGCTATAGTTCCTATCAGCAGATTGATCTCAATCAGTCACAGGTGATACAAACAAGGGAAATAGGAAAACTACTCTTTCACAGACTACCAGCCTCAACACAGAAGGGTTAATGCAATAGTCACTCTAGAAACTATGAGGCTCAGAGAAATCAGAAAAAAATAAAATAAAATAAAAGAGATGATATCTGAGGGTTTAGGGAGGCCAAGGTTAGAACTTCACATTAAGGGAAAAATTCAGCAACAATTTCAAATACAGCAATGGAATAAAGAATGCATTAGCTATAAGGAAACTGAGTGTGGATGGAAGGCCTAACAAAAGAAGGAAGATAAAAAGAAAGGAAAGGAGTCAGATTAGATCTCTTGGGTTCAATTATGAATAGGGAGTAAACAATTTAAAAGAAAATTTGAAAGCCTTTCCAAAGCACTGGGTACTCTGAAAAAATATGAAGGAACCATTTTTTCTTATTTATAAAATATATTATTTATATTGGGTCCATATTAACAGTACAGAAAAAGGACATATACTCTAAAAGTTGTCTTACTTTAGTAAAAAGAACACATTTCATATACAAATTTTATTCCAGCAAAAAGATATTTCCCTTCTCTTAGTTATATGACCACAATAATAAATTAGAAAAACTTCTCAATGGTATCTTCTTTTCTCTTTCCAGAAATTTGTTAATTACCTCATGGGTCTAACTCTTTTTCATATTTTTTTTTAACTAAATAGTATTTATAGTTCCTGGTTCTTATATAAGAATGCTATAGAACTTTTTTCTTTCTTCCTTTTCTCCAAGAGCTATCCCATATGACAAATAGTATTTTTAGAGAGAAGAAAAAAATTATCAGAACTGATCAATTCATTGAAAAAGTTCAAAAACCACCCATAGTATGTAGAACCCATGCACCTACCACTTCCATAAATGAATAATTTGGAGACGTCTTCTCATGTCTCTTTATTTCAGTTCATATGAATTTTACAATTATGTTATATTTACTTTTGAATTTTTAGGGTGTAAAGTGTCAATTCCATTTTCATTGTTGTGGTTATTGTTGTTTTAAGGTATTTTTTACGCTATACTTCACTATGTAAGGGTTTATATAGATTTCCCCATGATTCCCTGTATTTATCACAGGCATCAGTTCTAATAGCACAATAGTGTTCCGTTATATTAATGTATCACAATATGATTATTCCTTCCCCAATTCATAGACATCTCCTTGGTTTCCAGTTCTTATTTATTACAAAAAATCCTGCTATAAATATTTTGGATTATATGGGAACTGTGTATCTGATGGATTCTTAGGGGTTTAAGAACAATAGAGTCTTGAATATCTAGTACAAAATCCACTTGATCATAATGATTACCAAGTTGAAAATATTTCGTCTGTTTGATGTTATTTCACTTAAGATTTTTGAATCAATTTTATTAATGATACTTGCTTATAATATTCCCCCATATTTTATTTTCCATGTTTATATAATAGTACTATATTTGTCATATAAAAGAATTCTATTTTTCTTTCTCAATTTTTAGACCATTTTATGTAAGTATGAAAGCTATTTTTATTTGCCAAAGTTAAATCTATTTTTCTGAACTTGGGTTGTTTTCCTGAAGGATGTTTATTTCTTTTGTATTCTTACTTTTATTAGCATGTAACTGCATAATATGTTCTGCTTATTTTTTATATTCCTTTTATATTTTGTTATTTCGCTTTGCTCATTTGCTTTTTTATTGATTTCATATTTCAAGAAGTTATAGAATAAAACTCTCATGAAATAATAGACCCAGATGGTAATTAAAAATAATAACACTATGTCACAAGCCACCTGAAATTTTAGATTTCAAATTAAAATATTAGTGCCATACTCCAAAACTTCCAGGAAAAAAATCACTGATAGAGGTATGAAAAAAATCATTATAAAACAAAACAAAACTTGATGTACATATTTCAAGATTTAATAAATCAAAATTCCTGAATTTTTAGATATTTAAAACTATATTAATTATAATGAACAATCTTGGCTTCAGAAAAGAGGTCAATATATATTTTTATGGGCACAGAAGATTTTAAGTTTGAAATGTCCTATATAATCCTATGCAGTTGCTGTGCCAATAAATTTTGCTTTTCCTTTTATTTTCTTTGTTACAAGGGAGAATTTGATTTAACAGTAAATATTAAGAAATGACTCAATTTTTTTAAAAAAGCATTCCTTTTTATTTTCCAATATAAAAAAGAAGACAGCACTCAATATTACTCAGTCAAGCATGAATCATTCCACTGTGATCTTTAGTTTATAGATATTCCCTTTTCCATTATACTAGTAGAAGAGAGACAGTGTGAGAAAACTTCAATTTCTAATTATTTATATGGGTTAATCTGATTTCTATGTACTTAATGTCTATATACTCAATTCCAAAGTCTACAAACAGTATCTTAGTGTTTCCAACTTTCAGAAACTCATCTATAAATGATTACTCATTTTTAAACTATCTTTGACAAACTAGCCAGGGTAATTAATGTGAAATTTCAGAGTTGTTCAATTAAAATTAATAATCTTTATCTTTTATCTTTTGTGATTCCCTCTATCCTTTGCTTGGTTAAATAATCACTGCAACCATTGATTTGAAAACTAGCTCTTTTTAATCCCTCCTCTGTCTTTTTCTCTCTAGATAAAGAGGTAGATAAATAGATAGATACTTTTAAACATTTTGGGTGATCAATCTATTCAGAATTTATTTTATTGTGTAATTATCTGATTTAAGCCTATTTTCTTCCAAGGTTCTTTCAATTTTCATTAATTCTACTAGGATGACATTTATTAAAACTGGCCCACTGTGCTTGACTTCTTATAGCCCTCTCTCTTATAGTATGTTCTACTCATCTATTCTTTATATTTTAAATAAATTTCAAATAATTTTACTTATTAACACTTTATCATATAATGTAAAATTTAGTAATGCTGAGATTCTTTCCTTATTTTTCTTTTTGTTATTTTCCTTGAAGTTTTAGTCATTTAATTCCTCTTCCCTCTTTTGATTAATCTTATTAAATTTATAAATTAAATTAATTTAACCCTCTAGACTCTTCCCCAGAAACAGATTTAGAATCATAAGAACTTAAAGGAACTGTATATATTTATTCATAATTTACTGTTTGCTTTTCTAAATCATATCTATCCCTGGGTAATCACCAGGATGTAATTACATATTTGAAACAAATATTATACAATTTTTGCACCTGTGACACAATAAAATATCATTTGTTTGAAACATACATTTTCAGAATTTTTATTAACCTAGAAAAGGGATGGAGCATGGTCAAGATGGCCACTTAGAAGCAGCAAAAGCCAAGTCCTCTGTGAAAACCCTTCCAAACCAATCAAAAACAAAGTGCTTCCAGTGGACAGAAAACCAAATTTAACAACAGAACAGAGCCATGGGGCCCTCCTGCTCAATTCAACTTAAAAGGAACACAGAGAAGGCTGAATTCTCTGGTTTAAAGAAAAGGAAGAAGGAAGGACCCAGGACTGCTCCCCTACCTACTGTGCTGAGTCTCTAGGCTGTCCCTGGAATCCTGGGTCCCTGGAATCTTGAGGCGAAGGCCCCAACTCAGAGGGAGTGCCTTGCTGCCACAGCTGGGCCAGGCTTAGGGTGCTGACCACAAGCATGCAGGGAGGCAGCTGGAGGAGAGGCATGGAGGGGAGGGCAGCCTAGTCACAGCCACCACTCTCCATCTTGTGCCTCAGTTTCTCCAGGTTTCAGCCTCAGGGCACATCCAGCTCCACAGATAAACTCCATGCCCAGATTAATCTAGTCTATCAATAGGGGAGATAGGAAGCCTTCAGGGGGCAGGGAAGCTCAATCTCCAGAACCCCTCCCCCACAGACTGTGCTGAAAGGCTGAGAGCCACAGTAAGGTAAATATCCAGATGACTGGGTCCCTGGACAAAAGCTGACAGAATACTTTGTTAACAGAGCAGGAAGCCCAGCTCCCTTCAGCCCCCACACCTTCACCTACACCTTCAGCTTCTGCTGCCTGCTTGGGAAGATCTGACCTCAGGGCTCATTAATTCTCCATCAGCCTAATCTAGTCAAGCAGCAAAACAGAGAAGAATCCCCTTCCCAACAGAATAGCTCAATCCCACAGATCCAGCAAATAAACAGAGGAGCAAGATTACAGCCAATGACAGGGGAAAGAAGGAAAAAATATGAGCAAACAACAAAAAAAGAAAACAGAAATTACAATTGACAGCTTCTATGCAGATAATGAACTAAGTGCAAATGGAACAGAGGTAGATGAGGGAACACCAAGCAAAAATACAAAAACTCCAGCGAATTGGACACAGGCTTTGGAAAAACTCAAAACGCAATTCAAAAAACAATTAAGAGAGGCTGATGACAATTGAGAAAAGAACTTAAAAAGCAAAATAAGTTATCTGGAAACAAAGGCACATGAACTAAAATAAGAAAATAATGTCTTGAAAGCCAGAATTAACCAACTTGAAAATGAAGCAAAGAAAGTGAAAGATGACCTACAAAGAAAAACAGACCAGAAGAAGGATGACCAAAAAGCCAGGGATAAAATTCCGTCTATTAACCTGGAAAAGGGCTTTTCTCATTTTAATTCTAAAGATTTATAAAGAAAGAGTTTGCTCAGAAAATGTCTAAATTTTTTGTCTAAAAGAATTGTCTAAAATAAATGTCAAGTAGAATATTTCATACTAAATTATCATTAAGTTTTTTTTTCTTTTAACTGCTATTAACTTCCTATAAGCTGCAATGCATAGTTCACTTTTGTATGTTCATTTGAGAAATTCCTTTAGGAATATTAATACTTAAGACTCTTTTACTCTTATTCTGGGTACCCGATGCATTTAAATTTGATAAAATTTTGATTACTGTAAATTTTCTGTTATTTAGACTTTTCAATAACCTAGATGGTATTTTATCCAGAATTTTAATATAAGGTCAGTTAGCACTGACCTTTTCAGTGAAAAAAGAAGAGATCAAGCAAAAGGAAGTTACAAAGATCACAGGAGTCAGCTGACCTTTTTTCCAGTTTTGAAAATATTGCTTTTAGTTGGCTAGTGGAAAAAGCAATTCAGAATACTGTTCATTTCTTTGTTTCCAAAAAAAAAAAAAAAAAAAGGAGCTAGCTAATAGGAAATTCTGCTGCAGCTGAACACAAGTTGTTTGTCATTTTAATTCTTCAACTTTCTGAGTAACACCTGCTCCTTGGCTTTGATGAAGTATATTCAAGATGCTAAACAATGGAGAAAACCCTGGGGAGCTGCATCAACCTCTAATTCTGCCTTTTAATTATGGCATTGATAGGTAGGTTATATAACCTCTCTACTACTTGGGCTTTGATTATGCGACATGGCAGCTAGGTGAAATAAAAGAAAGGCACTAAAGTTGGTCAATAATTTAATATTAACAATTGGGTTGTGAAAAAGTGAGTTGATTGGACAATTTAGTCGGGTGACTCAGTTGACAGTTGACATGAGTGAATTTTGCCATTTTGGGCATGTTGGATTCTTTATTAGCTTTTTACTTGATTGAGTTTGCAAAGTCAAATAAGAAAAATGTTGATATTCACTTTTCATTTTAGAAATATTAGTGAAATGCTTACTATGTAAATGCTACTGCTTTAATCACTATGGAGCCTAAAACAGAGAATAAGGCATATTATTGTTACCATGGAATTTGGAATTTATAAAAGGAAACTAGAAACGGAAACTTTGGGGATACATTTTTCTTCTTTCCAAGATTGCTTTCCTGGTGCGTTTGGGTGGGATCTCAAAAGAGAGAGAGAGACAGAGACTGAGACAGAGAGACAGAGAGAAACATAGGAGGAAAAAAGCTACTCTTATAAACAGGTAAAAATGATAATGTTGACCATGGAGTAATGATAGGATATTAGGACTGACAGTATGAAATATTCCTCAGGAGTGCACAACCCTCTTTCCCTACTGAAGCTACTTTGAAAGACATCACAGTTTGAAAAATGCTGTATTTTTTTTAAACCCTTAACTTCTGTGTATTGTCTCATAGGTGGAAGATTGGTAAGGGTGGGCAATGGGGGTCAAGTGACTTGCCCAGGGTCACACAGCTGGGAAGTGGCTGAGGCCGGGTTTGAACCTAGGACCTCCTGTCTCTAAGCCTGACTCTCAATCCACTGAGCTACCCAGCTGCCCCTAGAATGCTGGATTTTGAGTCAGGACACATGGACTTCTACTCCTGTCTCTAGTATATGATAGCCATGTAACTTAGGAACACGACTTTGAAGATCACTGAAATTCAATATGTTAATCTGAAAACTGAATATAATAATATTTTGCCATCAACAGAAGAAAATGTCATATGATATTTAAAGTGTTGTATAATGTAAGGTTAGTATTATCCTGCCAAACACATTTAAGAGACAGAAGCAACACTCATGACTGGTATTAAAAATACTAGTTCTACAAAATGTTGTTAGAATAAAGCAATTATGTGAAGGGTATATAAATAGCAAAATGGGCAGTAAGAACAGAGTTGTTCAGCTTGCCAGCAGTGGTATCCAGGTTTTAGCCCTCCTCTGTGTGTATTCCTATGCTCTGCTTGATCCCAACTTTTATTACACAGCATCCAGGACAGTGGAGCAGGTAGCAAATGTCTCTTCAGAACTGAATTCTTGATAATTCTCTCAAACAATTCTTGTCATTAAGGCTTAGCCAATAAAGATCTATAAAGTCAACCTCAAATGCAACCAACTTTCGTCACTGACTCCTGCACTTCAGGAATGTGTCCTGCTCCAGAATTATTTCACTGTTTTCCCACACACAGAAATACCACTACATCGGTCAGAAATACAAATGATAGGAAGTGGCAGATGATTGAGCAGCATACACACACATATACCACAGTGAAAGGAAGACTGACTATTATTAATTAAAAGAGGAAATGGAAGAGAAGATCCTTCAATGAGAATCTCTATCTACAAAATATTTCTCTGATTCTTGAAGGGAGCTAGCAAAAAAGAGCCTTAGTTCTCTGATGGATTTGCACATTTGCACAATTGTTTCTACTGGGATTGGAGATAATTCCCCTTTGGTTGGTCATAACTTTGTAAAGGACGTATTCACTATTTAGTGTAGATTCTCAATCGTGATCATTTTGGTCTAATTAATTCAGTCCTATGAATATGATATAACTTTAACAGAATAAGCATATCCTGATTGATATCACTTAGAATGATAAGGAAGTTGTTTTGTTGCTTCTGTGAGAATTTCCACATTCAGAAAATCTCATTAGCTGATGAATCTTAATTATGATTATAAAAATAACAGGGAGAAGATTGTTCTTATATAAATTAGGTAGAAATCTTGGAAATTATAAAGACAAATTGTTCTTGTGTTATATAGTTGCACCTGAGTGTCTCTGCCTTCATTAATTGTTAGCTATTCTACTTGTTTTTGACTCTGGGAACCTTAAGTCTATGATGTGGACTTTCTGAGGCTTCCCTCCCTTTTAGCTTCCTTTTAGGGAATTATTTTCCAGGTCTAGCCCAATCTCCTTTAGAGTAGGCTCTGTCTTTGTTTTCCTTATCCTTATCTACACAGCTTAGCATAGAGCATGGCACATAAGAGGTGAATAAGTGTTACTTTACCATGACTACTAAAGCCACATCTCAAAGCTCTCTAATGTGTAAGTGGATAACTATTCATTCTCTGAGGTCCATCTTCGAAATCTTCCCTTATACTAGAAGGGGTAGTTTCACATTACCCAGTTAAACTCAATTTTTTTTAGAGTCTTAGGGATCATTATGAGGTGAGGAAATTAAAATACCTCTATTTATCACTTTAGCACTCAAATTCTGTCCATTTTTCTGTTACACAAAAGAGCCACTCATAAAGGTGATCTTTTAGCTTACAAACATAACTATTTAACAATCAATAAAGTATGAGAATTAATCATTATTATTCATATTCCTGTTAATGGAGAAATAATAAATACATTAAAAGATACATATAAATCTAGGTCAAACTCTGCCACAAATCAATGAAATATCTACAAGGGAGAATGATAGTATAATTAAAGGAACCTAGTAGGAAAGCAAATAAGGAATGAAAACAAAACAAAACAAAACATGTGCTTGGGGGTGATTCACAGGGCTTGCTGAGAGGCACTGATGTCTTTGATTAATCCAGAAATATCTGTTCCACACAAAACTGCTTCTTTACTAATTGCTCACTGATTTCTATCTGGGCAAATCCTTTTCGATTATCAGGCTGATAGAGCATTTTAAGATCTTTCCATTTATACTGACCCCTGAAAAGGGCATTGAAATATGCTCACTTTTAATTTGAATCACTGTTCTTTTTAAGGCAAAAAAAATGCAACAGGCTGGTTATCTCTGGGGCATACAAAGCAGATCAATCAGGTTATTTACTCACCAGGCTACTGAATTCAGTCAGATTATAGTAAACACAGGTCAGATTAAAACAGTTCAGGTTGACTCCCTAAGCAAAACAAACAAGGCTAGCCTTGTCTTTGCTCACCAGGACTCTTAAACTGTCCAGTTTGATCTGACTTGTCCTTCCCCTTTCTGCTTTTCACTCTAAAAGCAGAGTGAGCCATCAAAGAGAAACAAGAATTTCTGAGACTTCACTTCTCTTTAGCTCTAGGTGGCACAGAAGGGCAATAGCTGGATTTCCAGCCTGTATACACAGTCAGAGATTATCAAACTTTCTTGTCAGCTGACTTCATGAAACTGTTCTCTTCAAATATATGCAATAAAAATGGTTTTCATGTCCTGCTGAGTCTCCCTCTAGGTTCTTCAATCTCTTTACCATAATAGCTTCTCAGTCTCAGCCTCCTATATATTTTAACTAATTAAATAAGAAACTCTTGGTAGCTGTCAATTTTATAAGGGACCCCACCAAATTTCCCTTAGGAGATCAAAAGACCTTAAGTATTCTTTATTCTTCAGTTATTTGATTTTTTCCATTCTTTGAGATTTAAATGTTTAAATCTTAAAACAGTTATATGCAAAAGAGATGTGAAATTATGATATATTACAAAAGATACAAATGCAATCTATGATCTATTATGACCTGTGTCCTCCCAGTTTATAATAAACAAAAGTGCTTCTGCCCCATTTATATCAAGTAGTATACATATAAATAAATCATTATTTTAAATGTTTACAAAGAAATTCATCTTCATGCTTATACCATTTCACTCCCTGTTCCATTCTAAAAACAATTTCTTTTAAAAAAATTTTTAAATAGAATATTTTTCCATGGTTACATGATTCATAATCTCCCCTTTCCTCCCTCCTCCCAGAGCTGACAAGCAATTCCATAGGATTATACATGCATAATTGTTCAAAACCTATTTCCATGTTATTCATATTTGCAGTAATCTTTTAACATCCAAACACTAATCACATCCCTGTCGAACTACATGATTGACCATACATTTTTCTTCTGTGTTTCTGCTCCCACAGTTCTTCCTCTAGATGTGGATAGTGTTCTTTCTCCTAAGTTCCTCTGCTTCTAGTGGAAAAGTCAATTCTGCCATATGCCACAAATTTGATTGTGCCATAATGTATCAATATCTGTGTACAACCTTCTCCTGGTTCTGTTCCTTTCACCCTAAATCAATACCTGGAGGTCTTTCCAGTTCACATGGAATTCCTCCAGTTCATTATTCCTTTCAGCACAATAATATTCCATCACCATCAGATACCACAATTTATTCAGCCATTCCCAAATTGAAGGATGCCCCCTCATTTTCAAATTTTTGGCCACCATAGAGGGCAAGGCTATGAATATTTTTGTACAAGTCTTTTTCCTTACGATCTCTTTGGGGCAAAAACCGAACAATGCTATGGCTGTGTCAAAGGCTAGGCATTCTTTATAGCACTTTGGGCATAATTTCAAATTGTCCTCCAGAATGGTTGAACCAATTCACAACTCCACCAGCAGTGTACCAATTTTGCCACTCCCCTCCAACATTTATTATTTTCCTTTGCTCCCATATTGGCCAGTCTGCTAGGTGTGAGGTGGTACCTCAGAGTTGTTTGTATTTGCATTCCTCTATCAAGAGGGATTTAGAACACTTTGTCATGTGCTTATTGATAGTGTCAACATGGAGTCTAGAAGCCCCCAAACTTGTAGCCTCCTAAGATTAGATGAATCCCAGGTTAGTTAGCTTAAGGTGAAAAGCCCCAAGTTTGACCCTATCATATGAGAGTTTCTCCCTGAGGGGAAAGTCCAACCTCAGGGACTCAGACTAACAATAGACCTTAAAGTAATTTAGGTGGGGAGGGTTAATCCCATCAGATGTTAAGTATCTTTTTTGTCCCAATGGATTTTCCCCTTAGGCCAAAGTCCTTTACCTAAGTGGACCAACCTTTGGCCGATCTTTCCCTTTTGGGTCCATTGTAAATCATCAGCCCCTCATTGTTACTCTTGTTTGGAATTCATTTTCCTCTGTTACCATTGTAAAGCCAATCAACTATTCCTCTCAACCTCTGTCCCCACATTCCCCTAGAAAGGTTTTTAAGCTTCCCACTTTAATGGCTCTTCAGTGTCCACATTTAGCCTGGTGTCACTCCCAGGGTAAATGTCCCCAGATTCCCAGGGTATAGGCCCTGCAAAAGTTTTGGCACTGGGCTCTGAGTAAAGGGCCAAATATTGTACTTATCCCTTTCCTGATTAAAGACTTGGTTTTTCTAATTCCTTCGTCCATTTGTCAATTGGGAATGGCTTGATTTTTTTGTAAATTTGACTTAGTTCCTTATATATTTGGAAAATCAAATCTTTGTCAGAAAGTTTTACTATAAAAATGATCTTGCAGTTTGTTGCTTTCCTTCTAATTTTGGTTGCATTGGTTTTGTTTGTATAAAACTTTTTTAATTTGATATAATCAAAGTCATTAATTTTATATTTTGTTTTGTGATTTCACTCTTTATATTTAAGTAATTTGCCCATTTTGAATTTATCTTGGTATAGGGTGTAAGATATTGATCTAAACCTAATTTTTCCCATACTGTTCATTTCTCATTTATTTCTGGATCTTTCATATTAAACTCTGTTATTAGAAGCAAAAAGGGAGAGATTAAGAAAAACTAAAAGGATCACATATTTAATTAGATTGTCATTATAAAGATATAATTTGAAAAAAATGGATATTAGAATCCTTATGAATATAAACCCCAAAGTTTGCGATTATATGTTATTATCACAGTGATTCTTTCTTCACTCTAACAATATTATAAGACGTTACACCATTTCTAAGAATTACATACCTTGCACCTATCTCTACTTGAACGAAATATTATTTTTCTTGTATTTATGAATAAGTTATGATCAAACTTATGGGCCTTTTATTTTTGTTCTTAATTTTATACTATAAATATATATATATATATTTGATATAATTGATGATATATATAACATATTTTCCAAAATATGGTATAATTTTCCATAGTCACTGTTAGTTGGCTGGCACAGAAATTCTTGTCAGGAAACAGCTTTATGTGCAATTACTTCTAATGACAATAAAACATGTTACTGACATATTTTATACTAAAATCAGATTTAAGGTTGTTTCTTCAACAACTGGAATTCTATCAATGTACTTTAACTGTATTTTAACAAAGCATAAGATAAGTTGTTCTGTTCTTCTGGAAATATCAGGAGACATGAAACAGACAATATATTTTTTTAGATTTCAAATTGTTTGAATAGCCAGCTTTAAGGAGTAGTTGTTAATATTGATCTGGCAGGACATCTGCCATGGAATGCCACATGGATCAGTGACTGTCCTTGTGCTGTCTTAATGTTTTATCAGTGTAAAGTAATAGATATCATTCTTATTAAATTTTCTACTTCCAAAAATTGGTTACTCTCACACTAGATGATAGTCATTATTCACAAAAAAGCCTCTTAAAATATAATAGGAATAATAATAGCCATCATTTATATATTTATTATGTTTCCAATATTGTGCTAAGTACTTTACAAATATTATCTTATTTCTGTTTATTTTTTTTCATGCCATAGTTTTGAAGGGAATAGAGCATTAATCATCTATAGAACATCCTGAGCAGAACAGTCTGGTTCTTGAAGATTTCAATTAAGCGCCTATTGTTATATAGAAGTGAGGCAAATCTTTAGTCTTTGGTTATAAGGGAGAAGATTAAAGGTGAATGAGGTGATAGGAATGAGGAATGAAAGGGGATGGCTGAATTTAGGGAAGGAAAGAATGAGGTAGTATATTGGATGGTGAGGGAATAGGTGGGGTATTCAGGAGAGGTAGCTTAAAACAGGCTAGATACTGAAGGCTAGAGACAGAGGACACTGGGGAGTAGGCTGAACCCTTCAAGGCAGGAAAGGTATCCCTGTGGACACAAAGGAGTTGGATCAGTCAGAAGTGTTTAAATCTGCCTTGAGGGCTTCTCTTGTTAGTTTCTCAAGTCCCTTGAGGGCTCCTCCCTGCCAGTCAAACTGATGGCAGGAAATCTTGGGTAAGGACTTCCTGCCAAGATGGATGCCCACAGTTCCTCAAGAAATAAAGAAATAATTCCTTCTCTCTTCAACCCTTGCTTAAATTTTCAACACAATGATTCACCAGAGGGTTTGAGTAGGTAACAAAGGGATTTATTAATATTAGGGTTGATCAGAAAGGAGAGAGGGGTTTAGGGTTTTGTATTAACTGCTAGGGAAAAACTGAAGCTGGGGAAGGGTAAGGAGAGGGTTAGACTGAGGGAGAGCCTGCTCTCCCAGTTCGAAGATTTGACTGCCTTAAAGTAAAGTATATATTAGATCGATAAAATAAGGGGTAGGTTGATTTAAAGATGTCCTACTTGCCTACAGAAAACTAAACCCACAAAGTCTAATCACCAAACCACCCTTCCTCCCAGAGCCCAAAGGGAAAAGCAGGTAAGATAATAGGGGTATAATATGGAGAAGGTCAGGGAAAGGTCCAGAGAAATCAGGTAGGTTCAAATTACCAGAGACAAAAAGCACAGGCCAAAGCAAAGCCAAAAGCAGAGCCTCAGTTGGACCTTCTGCTCTCTTCAAGCCTCAGGTTCCAACTGACTTTCTGTGAAGATTCCAAGGCTTAAATGCCAGGGGTGTTTACAGTTGATTCCTGCCAGATCAAAGCCTCTGTTGCATTCTTGCATTACACTTTCAAATGAGGACTTTAAGTGCATATCAAATGAGGTTGAATGAATGACTTGGAGAAAGGAAGATTTGTTGGGAACCATTATGAATTGGGGAACATAATAGCTATCTTGAAGTATTTATTGCGTCTTATGTTAAAAGAGAATGGTCTTGGTCTGTTTGGCTCCAAGGAAGAGAAGCAGAAGAAATGAGTTATCATTGTTAAAGGGCAAATCAGAGTAAATGCCAGATACATAAGTAAGTAGTTTTGATAAAGAGATGGGGCGGGAGAGAGAGACAGAGAGACAGAGAGAGAGGCAGAGAGGCATAGAGACAGACAGAGACAAAGAAAGAGATACACAGAGAGACAGAGAGAGAAACAGTGAGACACAGAGGTCCAGAGAGACAGAAACAGAGAAAGAGACAGAACACACAGAGAGCAAAATTGCACTTGGTTAAGTGCTGGGAATACAAATAGATGCAAGAGAGTCTCTGCCTCTCAAGCATCAGACATTTTAGTGGAAGACAACATATGAAGGCCTGTTGAAAAACTGAGGTTCAACAATATGTATACATCAGCCTATTAACAAGATGATGACAAGAAATGCTGGTCCCACCAAGATGAATCAGAAGGTGACTTAAGAGAGCCTAGGTATAGAGTCCATGGTTCTGGTGGAATGGGGAATACAACAATACTGATACCAGGAGATTCTAATGGTTATGGCTTTAAAATGTGGAATGGGCCTCTTGGCATAATAGATGTTTCCCATTCTTCATGCAAAGGCAGAATGATCACTTCTCAAGAACATTAAGCTAAAGATTCTTTCGGAATATGATTTGCATTGAGGCACTTTCCTATTTTTATTCCTAAAAGCTGTGATGCTAAGATACTGAGTTCCAAGTGGAAGGGCAACAGCTATGTTATTTTTCACTCTTTAAACTGCACTTAACATAGGGCATTATACATTATAGGTTAATTAATAACTACTTATTCTTTGTATTGAATTCAAAATTGAGTAACTTACAAAGTTATTGCTTCACTGTTATTTTCAGATCAAATGCTTTTATTTTCCTTTGACATTTCTGGGAAATCTGACTGCAACTCAATCCAATTTTTTTCTTATTATTCTTTGTATCTGGATCACTGTGTGAATTTGTCTTGTTTTGTTATTTCTCATTCCTATATTTTCCTTTCTATTATTCTGTAATCCCTAGGCTTTAAACTATGCTTTTCCCACAAATTTTAATAAAATTTTTTAAAGAGTAACTGAAATTTTTTTCATACAAATTCACTAATGTTAGTTATTACAATTACCAGATTTTCTGTTGTTGCCTATACTCTGTCCCTTCCATAAGAGAGGTATGAATAAATAATATTTATTCAGATTTGGTGATACCATTTAACTTTGGTACATTCCAAAAAAATGGAAGTATTTATATGATAAACGTGTGCATATGAAATAGTCACGTATCTATCAATGAATGTACCACGACAGCAGTTAAATAAAAATATCTAAAGGAGGGAAAGAATTAGCACATGTTACTAACTCTTTATTGTCATAATTTCATTATATTTTTAAAAATTCATTTGTATTTGATTATTGAATCAGATTGATAATTTTTTAAAGTTTGGATCTTTCTTAATAGGAATGTGTGATATTAATTCAGTTACATTAGTTAAGTGGAAGCTGGACTCTGGTAATCTGAGGTATGAATCAGAGACCAAAGGTTAGTCAGAATTTTGAAATGAGAAACCGTGATGTGATTAGTCTCTTTTGACAATCAATTCCCATGCTTGGTTTCAATTTAAAATAGCTAAATAGTCTGTTGTGTTCTTGAGCGTCCATAATAGAAGCCTGACTGTATATGAATATTGATGAAGGGGACTGACAAGCTGTTCTGTCAGCTGCTCTGGTAGTATGGATGGCCCGTGTGATGACATGAATGATTTATTTCACTTTGTCCTTGTTACCTCCATCACCAAGAGAAGCTTGAGGACCTCAGCAGTCCTTTGACTGGATATCCTCAAATGACAGATCAGGGATAATGTTACCTTCATTCTTTCATTAGAGTTGAACAGATGCTGAGGTAAAGCAGAATTTCAAGGAACAAGAACTGAATAATCTAGTGTCAGTGTAATCAATGTTCTTAGATATTTTTCAAAAGAAAATCTGTCTGTGGGAAAATGATGCATTCCTTTAAGGATAGCCTCTTTGGCCTTTGTGGAGGAAGAGTTCTCTCTTAATGGGAGAGTTTAGAATTACAGTGAGTACACCAAAGAGGACAAAACAAATGTTTTGTTTTAATGATAGCTAACGTTTATATAGCACTTACTATGGGCCAGGCATTGCTAAGCACTTTAGAGTTATTATCTCATTTGATCCTTATAACAATGCTGAGAGGTAGATACTATTATTATCCCTATTTTACACATAAGGAAACTGAGGTTAAGTGACATGTCCAGGGTCTCAGAGCAAGTTTCTGAATCTGGATTAATCCTTGGGTTTTTCTGTCTCTAAGCCCTGTACTTTATCCATTGCACCACCTAACTTCCTCTTGACAATTATCAGTTCATATGTTTATTCATATAACATCAGTTTGATCTAGGTTACTTCCCTTTCTCAGCTTGGTTCCTGACTCTTGCAACTTCCTACAACATGAAATGGTATCATCCTCACCCTGGAAGTTCATCTCATCCTTAGCCTTTTTACACTATTTCTAGACCTTTGTGACCTCTTCCTTAGATTGATTAGTTTCTTCTGAATACCTACATTTTAAGGGTAATTCCAATGCCAGTCATATGTGGATTCTTCTCTTTGCTTTAGTCCTGACGCCCAGAATTTTCTATCTTCTCCAGTTTTGAGTACCTTTCTCTTTAATTTCCATCTACACCTACCTTTGCAGCTTTATTTTATGTATTGTTTTGTATATCTAATTAAAATATAAGCTTCTCAAGGCCAGGGACCAGCTTTTTTTTCTTTTAATTATAATCTTAAAGCCTAGAACAGTACCTGATACATGGATAAGATAGAATGAATGCTTGTTGACTTTTGTGGATATGTTGAGAGTGATCTCAAGAATTACTGTTTTTATGGGCAGCTAAGTGAATTAGTGGATTGAGTCAGGCCTACAGATCAGAGGTCTTGGGTTCAAATCTGTCCTCAGATGCTTTCTAGCTGTGTGACCCTGGACAAATTACTTAATCCCAATTCCCAAGTCCTGCTTACTCTTCTACCTTGAAACCAATACTATAGATTGATTTTAAGACAGAAGGTAAATGTTTAAAAAAGGCAAAAAAAATGAACATTTTATGACATTTCCTTGGAATATATCAGATACTATATAAGCATTACAAATAATAATAAATGATGACTCACAAAGTTCAGAAATAAAATATCTCACAGTTTTCATAATGACAACTTACGCAAAGTCTGTCTATGACAGAAGTTCTTACCTTGGATTCCACAATTTCTTAAGTAGTCCATGGATAATGTTATATGTCCATGTATATGAATATGAAAAATAATATTTATTGTCGTTAACATTTGATTTCTTTTTAAATACCATATATTTTAGTTAATTTAAAAATACTCCAAAAAGGAGTCTATAGACTCCACCAAAAGTTAAAGGGATCATAAAATAGAAAAGGCTAAGAACTTTTGTCCTAGGGGGAATCATGAGAAATAGGAGAAAATATCACCAGGTGGAAATATTCCTGAGAGAGGCCATTGGAAGATAAATATCCATTTAAGAAGTATTTATGAAGCACCTACTATCTGCTAGTACCTGGGAACAGAAGTATAAAGATTTATAAAGATGAAACAACATCTACTTGCAAGGATTTCTTGTCTGCATTTCAGACAATGTCCAATCAGAAATTCTTATAGAAACTCCTGCCAGATACAAAATGAATGGAGAAAATACAATGAACCAAAATGCTAAAATCATGGATATGGTGATGACACTTCAGATGTCATCTATCCTAACTCCTTCTTTCTAAAGATGAAGACACTGAGTCATAATGAGATTATGTAGTTTCCCAAAAGTCACACAGGAAGGAATCATAAAGAGACACAGATTTGTGGAATTAGAAACTATGGAGATGAAAAGCAAGTGGTGACTCTGAATCTAGGGGAAGTTTCAGGGATATTAAGCATCTGAGAAAGGCATAGATAAGGCCCATTTAATCAGGAAAAGTCAAGATAGAGCTATCTGCTCTTGTAAGTAGAAGAGTACTTGACTGGGTACTAGCTGACTTAAAAACACTAGCATGGGACTAAATGTCTACACATCTACACTGATTATAGCAAAATGGAAACACTAAATATAGAATGCATTTATTCATGGTCAAAAAATAAGTAATAAGAACTTTAAAAAACATTTAAATTAGCTAAGGTTTAAACAGGTAAGGATGAGAAGGTCTTGTCAGTTAGAAATAACAATGAACAAACCTTAGGTGACAGAAACTTGTCAGTTGGTGAGGAATTTAGTTTTCCTTAAAGGCAACAATAGAAGATAAGTGGGGCCAAAGATAGACAGATTTGAAGGTCAAGGCTAATAAATTTGGCAGCGTGGTATAGTGTAAAGAGACTTGGACCTAGTTTCAGAGGACCTGGGCTAGTTTCCCATTGCTACCCATTAACTGTGTGAAACTGAACAAATTATTTTCCCTCTTTGAGCATTAGTTAAGTTCAATTTTAAATCCTATACACTGTGTCCATAATTAGATTGTTCATGGCTACCATGTTAAGGGTTTTTATTGGATCAAATAGTTGACACTGCAGAGTAGTTCCATATTTGGATAGGCATATCCCAGTACCCTAACTCCACATTCTACTTCAGACCTACAAGACAATCTTGTAAATGAATAAAATTAAAATGAAAACAATGACAAAACTATTTTATACAAAATGTTTATTGTGGGACAAAATATGTGAAAAGTGAATTTTCTTTTTTTCTATCAACATGTTTAGAGTTCAGTAAAATGAGGAAAGTAAAAGATAAAAGGACTTCATACTCCATGGTTATCAAGCCATTGTCAAGAAGAATAAAGTAAGGATCCCAGCAAATTAAACTGTTGTCAGTGGCTTGAAGGACATGAAAGAGAGTGGCATAGGATGAGATAATCTGCAATCTGAGGTTTTGGAGAAAGTATCCATACTAATAAGATCAGTGCATATAGAAAAATCATAGAGTTACATAGTTTTGTGCAAAGTCCTAGTTGTTAAAAATTAGATACAAAAACTAAAAGGCAAATCCCCTATAGAAGATTCACGTACCAGAGGGTGGATTTTCCCTCAATCAAATCATTTTGTTTAATTTCAATAACATACCATAAGGTCTCATGTTAAAATATTTAAATTTGAAAGAAAAATAAATCACTTATGATATTTTGAGGACTTCCTGGGTGCAATAATATATTTATCTGACTTATAACCTTCATAAATGTGCAGACATTAATTGGGGGAGTCCCTGCTGTATGCAACATAGGTACAGAATATAAGTTATTGATAAAAACAAAGAGAACTGTTGACTTGATTTATGTATGTAACTAGGAGACTATACTATAAATTCTGGAGTTTAAAGTTAAATGCGACATTAAACTTTATTTAATCCCTTCATTGTACATAGAGAAAACGCAGCCCCAGAAAGATTGACTCACCTAAGGCCACAGAGGTAGTAAATAGAACAGTCAGAATTTGAACTGAGATCTTCTGATCTGTATAGCTATGATGACATAAAAATGTAAATTTGGAAGTGAGGGCACATTTAGGGTGGGGTACCAACTAGTGACTTGATCATAATAGGAAACTCTTAAACATGGAAACTCTATTAACCCAAATTGCCAATGCCTATGCAATTTTTGTTTTAGAGAGATTCCTGAGGCACCAGGAGTTTAAGTGGCATGAGGTAAGTATAAGAGGCAGAACTTAAAACCAAATTTTCCTGATTCAAAGGGTGGACCTCTATCTACTGAACAACATGTTAAAACAAAACAGAACAAAAAAAAACAAAACAAAACAAAAGTGAGATGAGAGTTTCCTTGATTTTACTAAATGCTCTGCCCTCTGCAAGATACTTGTCCATATTTTTCTAAATTAAGACAAGTTGTGTCAAGTTAGAGGTGATAGCTTTGTATTTCTAGTACTACTATTGTACTACCTCTCCTGTAAAAGGAGATAAAAGTTGGCTCTGATCATTAACAGGACAGCACAACTCATTAATACCTTCCAGAAATCATATTGATTACATTTAATCAGAGTTTAAAAAACAGAATACTAATTGAATCTTTAATCTGTCCTTTATCCAATGTGGAAGTGAGTTTGACATTTGTACCTGATATGAATTTTTGAGGCTGCTTGAGAGTAAAGCCAAAGAACAAACACAACTACTGTTCACTTTCTTTTTAAAGTTCTCTGACACTGGCACTGGATGTCACGTATGGAATTCCCAAATGAGATGTTAAGTTGTGAAGACAGAGCCACAGGGACACCTCTGTGACATGTACTCTGAGGACCTTCATGCCCTTTACTCTGTGACATCATAGCCACAATGTTAGGCTTTGAGTATATATCCTGTGTTATTAGGAACAGGATGTCAATCTCTCTTCTAACAGCAATTAAAAATGTATTTTAATTTTTAAAAAATTTAGAATGCCTTGAAGTCTTGATATAGATTTCATAGAATAAGTTTTGTTCTTAGATTAGATACTTCATGTTCAAGAAACAAATAAAGAGCAACAAATAATTTAAAGAGCACTGAACCTGGAGTCATTGATCCAATTCTCAATACTTACCTTAACTTTAAGTACACATATAATCCTTCACAAATGACACAGCCTCTTTTTACCTGAACCTTGGTTTCCTCAGCTATATAATAAGACTCTTGGGTAAGATAACTTCAGAAGTCTCTTTCAACTCAGATCCATGGCCCTATGAAGTCAAAGAAAGCAGCATTAAATTTCTTTTAGATTACTGAGGAAAGAAACTGCATCAATGAGTAGAATTTGGAAAGAGATAAATTTAGGAATGATGCAACTGTAAAGTATATGAGTATTGTCTCATGCCTCTGCAAACTTACTCTAATCTTCTCTTCTGTATAACTGTATGCATGTCATCTCAATTACCATGAAATAATCACTGAAAGGACATGTTGGAGTTTTCAATGTGTGAATTTGATACCTTTCACTTAATGATCCATTAGGAAGTTGGAATCCCTCTGATTTGGTCAAGAAGGTACTAGTGTGATTAACTAACAAAACAAGGTCACCACATTTTTTATTTTAAATAATACAGGAATTCCACCAGCTGAGAATACAAAACATTCAAGTTGGAATGTCTTTAGGCAACAGAATATTGTCTCTATAAATGGGAAAAACAAGGAGAAATAAGTGATCCAAGAGGAAGTATCAAATTTCTTTTCACACAAATTTCTTTTCACACCTATCCCTCTCCCCATATCTACCATCACAAAGGCTGGACCAGTAGGAGAAAATGAATTCAAATAGAGCAAAGAGAAACATATTAAAGACAAACATGAACAAATTCAGAGAAAGATGAATGCAAAAAATGGCCACCTGAAATAAGGAAGAACTGCAAGTCATATATCCCTTTCTATCAGAAAATGCTGGCAGTGGATTTGGGATTTCAATCCACTAGGAGTTACAACTCATTGTTCACAAGCTTTCCCTGCATATGTCTCAATAACATCATGCTCTAAGTTTAAATCCACTATTCCTATGGGCCATTTGTGCAATTGTGGGAAAATATGCCTTAGGCTTTGAAAAGGAATGTTTTACACCATAAATTATTTCTATATCATTCCACTCTGATCATTGGAGCTACTCAATCATAATCAATGGGGAGTGCTCTTGTGGGGGTCCATGAGTAACAGTACTAGAAACCTCAGTCTTTCAGAGTTAGCTATAGAATCTAGAGAGATTAAGTAGTCAGTTATCTTCTGGGGACCTAACTTGGCACCAAGAGTAAGACTTGAGATCATCCCAGAAAGAGAGAAGGAGTATGCAATTAAGGCATTTACTTAAGGAAATCAATTAGAACTATACTAACATTGAAATAGAGTGTCTTAATAGGTTGTAAGTTCTCTTTAATTTCAGTCATTTAATTAAAGACTGAATCCTCAGTTGTCGTGTATGTTACAGAGTGAATTCTTTGTGAGGACTAGATCAAAGATGGCCCTTGAATTCTTTCCAAGTTTAGGAATTCTGTGATTCTTAATGTGAGGTATGTGTATATACATAGATATATTTATATGTATATATGGACATAAGCACATATGTATGTATATATAAATACTATCAAATAGTATATATGCACTATTAAGTATACACACATATATACATATATTATTAAAAAGACTCAAATAATTTGTTTTAATTTACATGAAATTTCTCAAACTGTTCTCCTTCAAGGTAATGCAATTAATCACATTCATACTGTCATGGAAATTTGAGTTCTCTGGAAGCAAAAATATTACAAGAGAATAAAAAAGCTTTCAGATTGCTTCAAATTAGCTTATCTTTTTAAAAATCAACTTATTTTAATTGTTATTCAAACAGTTCCATACTTGCAGTATTACTGGACTTGACAATAGGGTGCTTATTTTTTGTCCTTATTCTCTCTGTCTCTGTCTCTCTCTCTCTTTGTCTCTGTCTGTCTGTCTCTGTCCCAATCTCTCTCTCTCTCTCTTTCTCTCTCTCTCTCTGTCTCTCTCTGTCTCTGTCTCTGTCTCTCTCACTCTCTCTGTCTCTCTCTCTCTTCCCCCCCCCCTGTGTATATATATATATATATATATATGAAAATTTAAAATGAATTCAAGCATGGCTAATTTTAACATACTTTAACAAATTAATGTGAAGATGTTTCCTAATTAGTTTTCTTTGAATATGTCTCTGGAAAGCATATGATTCATTGAAATTACTTTTTGTCATATAGATTTTACAATTGATTTTAGATACTATTCCTTTTTAATAATATATATCACTCAGTGCTGAGTTTAGAAAAAGCTAATGCCACTGTAGGAAAATGATTTATTCATTTAGGGATCCAGAAGCACAAAAATGAATATTCTACCAGAAAATGAAAATGCTTTTCACAATTACTAGATCCCTTTACTTTCAGTCAACAATCTTACATTGAGTATCAATAATTTGCAAAGCACCACACCCAGGGCTTAGGGATGCTAGCAAGATGTGATCTCTACTTTCAGTTTATTAATGTCAGGCTGAGGATGGAAGGTTAGGATATGTACAGAAATATGGAATGCTATTCAATTACCACATAGGTAAAGTACTAAATTAAACAATTCTATCCAAATAAATGAAACAGCAGGATCATTGTAGCAATGAATTAAAATGAAGAAGACACATTTAAAACTTTGTTTGGAGATGACAGATGAAAAAGAAAAGGCACAAGAAGCCTTTGGATTAACATTGTGGAGAAAAGAACTGGGCAGAAAGAATTTCAAAAATCTTATCCTATAGCTCTTGAATTAATGACAGAAAAGAGAAAGATTTTTTTTTCTCTACAGTTGAAATATCCACATATATCATTGTGAAACCCACAATAACCACTGGAAAAATCACTTGACCACATTAATCTTTCATAAGCTAAGACTAGGTGACATCAGTGGGCTATGACCTGTGTCAGAAAGATTAACCTCACAGAGAATCCCCTCTCCAATAGTATCACAAATCCTTGACACATTTATAATATATATAAGACATGCTCAAGAAATATAGATAATTATGATTATATGTTAAATTTATATGACCAATTCACTATTTAATAAAAAATTTTCATGATTTATTTTTGACTCTTTTATCTTCTGTAAGACAGTCACATAGAACAATGAAAAGAAAACTAGAGTTGGTTTCATAAGATGTGCAGTATAATCCTGATACTATCACTGACACACATGTTTAGTGCATCAATTTCTCTGTTCCTAACACTCATAATCTCAAAAGATTTTTTTGAATATTCAATTTACTTGAAATTAAATTAAAGGGATTATGTGAATGGTTTTTAGTAGTGAAAATAACATACTGGGGAAACAAGAAATCTAGTTTCCAGGCTTTATTATTTCACTCATCAGTTATATATAACCTTAAGAAACTTATTTAACTGCTATAGGTTATATTTCATTATGTATATATATGCATATATATATATATTAGCTATTTTAAAATTTATAGAATACTATGCTATTAAGATGTAATTATATACCCACATGAGGGTGCCAACCTAATAAACAGTTACCATTTTGTTCCTGAGAGAGAGGATATGTCTCTGCCTGCACAGAAATATAAAAGAATCTATGAAGATGGCCTATTTTCTCATGATCTATTTATATTATGCAGCATAAAGTATGTAGAAACCACAAGAATTCTCATAGACTGAATCCAAGACTTCTCCTAAGTCACTCTTGGTTCTCATATTGCATGTCCCCATCAATAATCAAATCATGATTTGGCTTATTTTGCCCTGTTGCCCCTCTTTGCTCTACTGTCACTATATTATGGAGGTTGGAGGAAAGAAACAGATTTATGCAAGTATTAAAGTTAATAATTCAGAGAATATAGCAGATATTTATTCTTCTCCACATAATTGAAGGAAAAAAGAAAGTTCTCAAAAGACCCCATAAACTTGGAAAACACTTCCTATTATTCCAGTGAAGTTTAACCTTTTTATAAGATTGATATTCCTAGAAAAGAGGTACTCTTGGAGTTGCAAAATGGGAAAGCCCTTTCCCATTGGACCTGAAATATTCAAATAACTCATGGAACTAGAAGGGAGAGGTCAAAATTTTCTTTTTACCTTCACAGATTTATAATTGGCTGTTATTTTTTCCATCTTAATAACAACATGGCTGCATTTTCTTCTCTCCGGGAGAGGCTATCCAGACATCCCCCCTCCTTAATATATCTGGACAAAGACATTTTTGGCACTCAAATAAAAGACTGAGATATCTAATTGAATTATGGAGGTTAGAGGAAAGAAACAGATTCATATTGCTCCCCAAAGTACTGCTACACCGTAGTGCCAGTCAAAGTAGCATCAGCCTTTCAGTTTTCTTGGTGAAGGAGTGGATATGGGGGAGTTGCAAAGAGAATGTTGAGTTCTGTTGCAAGCCCTTGGTTAAGTTGATAGATGGTGATAGTTGGTGGGGAAAGCAGTGCTGAGTAAGAACTTTAGGAATTATCCTTCTCTATTGTCAATTCATAGGATTTTTACTTTAATCGTCTTGGTGTTTTAGACCAAGAAAATATCTGGAATTGCTTTTCTCTTGTGCAGAATTCCTATTTTAAAGACATTTGAAAGGTTGGGGATCAGAGAAAGTATCTGCTCCCCCAGTTTATCATTTACATGAATTCTCCTATTCTTTCCATATTATATTTCATACACACACGCGCACGCACACACACACACTCACTCACGAATATTTTCCTCTTGGGGAAGGAAATTACCCCAAGGAAAATTGACATTTTTCTAAGTCAATTTCTGAGAAGCAACTGAATTCAGTAATCATTGAGCACCTCCCATTCCACTTCTGACCAAGCAAAATATTCCTATCAATGGCTTAAAAGCAACTAATCTTTTCATCCCTCCCTTAGCAAAAATGCTCCAGAAAGTTTTCCTCTTTGAGCTTATAGAAATCTACTCCTCCTCACTACTCCAACTAGATTTCCTGTCTCATGAATTTTGGGAGAAAGAATTACAAAAAAGACTCAACATAAAAAGGATCATTTTTCAATTGTCTATTTGATAGTTCATATGGCTTATTCATTCTAAAATCTGATTTTTAGATCTNTATATATATATATATATACATTTTATATAAAGCACACTGGTGTCAAAAATAAGTAGAAATAATCTTTGCCTGTGTATACTGACATATAAAACCAGAATTTCACATTATTTATGTCATTTTTTATTTATTTTGTGAAATGCTTCCTAATTATATTTAAACTGGTCAGGAGTTTTCAGAAATCTTAAAGAGGGATATTGGAATGATGCAGAAACAAAAGACAGAGATAAAATCTATTTTAGAGAATATTAGAGGTGACTTATTGCCAATGTTCCTTATAATTTAGGCCTATAGTCCTAACAAGCTTATTTTCCACCATTTCTTCACTAATATCCTCTAGTCCATTATGGCCCATTTCTTTGCTGTAGCCCTTCAGAGGTAATTTTCACTCTGGACTTTCAGATTTTCAACTCACTGCTTCTCTTGTTTGCACCAACATGAAAAATGCACATCATCCTTCAAGACAGCTGAAAATCCAACTTCTCCATAAATTCTTTCTTCCTTGTTCCAGGCCATATTGTCTCACCTTCTTTCCAGACTTCTGTTGAACTTCTTATTTCCACCAAGCTCCAACACTTCCTTTCTCTAATGATTAATTATGGAATTTAGGTAACTGTGGATTCTTGACAATGATACTAGCACCATAGAAATTCTGAAAGGCTGAACCAATCTGAGAATACTTCACACTTGATCACAGCAACAGGCTTGTGACTCTTAATTGGAAGCAAATCCAGCTAAATTTAAAGAGGATGATCACTTAAACATTGAGTACCTGGTGGCAAATTATTCTGGCCCTTGTATCATAAAAAATATCTAAACCTAGTCAGTTTATGATGTAAATCAATGAAGGAAGTGCCAACATCAATCAAAGAAAAGACTATGCAGGACTGATTTGTCTGGGGAATGACTGAGAGCTTGATTACAAATTATCCTATAGTAATCTTGTTGTTGTTATTGTTTTAATCTTGTCTCTAAGCAAATTATAAATTCTTCAGTGGCAGACAACCTGCCTAATATTTTTTTTTATTATCTCTACCATTGCCTAATATAGGGCTGAGTACAGAGTAGGAACTTAGTGTGTATTTGTGTTGATTTTTAATGCATATCCATGCAGAGAGATGTTTAAAATCTGCATTTTTTTACAGTTGCTACATTCAGAAAGAATTAATCAACTTTATATAACTGGGATTAGGGAATATGAGGGCCTTAAATTCAAGAAACTTATTTTATTGGGGCTATTTGACATATACAAATATAACACTAACTGGTTGTGCAGAGGAGAATAAAATAATGACATGAAAATAGGTGAAGGAAGGAATATTTCCATTTGATGAATTCAGACATTATATAGTGGCATCTCAATAAATATTTTAAATCAATATTTGAATAATAATGAAGATGATTCATTTTTATTTAAAAAAACTTTTTTTTTATTTGATATTACTACCTGAGAAAGTTGCATTGCTTTTTTGGGTCTCAGTTTCTTTATCTATAAAATGAAGGAGTAAGACTAGTTGATCTTTAAAACCTCTTCTAGTTCTAAATCCCATGATTTAAAAAACAATAGCTTTGTCAAATTAAAAAAGAATAGTCATCTTTGAACATATATTGGGTGCCTGAATCTGTGCCAGATGTTATGAGACATATAAGGGGGACCGACCTGTATGGAAATGACAAATTCTTGGGGGATGTTGTTAGCAGGATTCCTGAAGAAATTGTAGAGCAACATAGATACACTTGTCATATGGCACTTAATTATTTGGTAAATTGCTGGAGTAGTTGGGAAGGTTTCATGGAGCAAATGGGACTTGAGTAGTGGGCAGGACTTTCACAAATAATCAGAAGGAATAACAGCAGGAAAGATACAAAAGGCAAAAAAGTACATTGTGGTATGTATATGTTGCCATTGCCACTCCTCTATTTAATTTGAGGCATTATTAAAAAGATTTTGGAGGGCAATGTTGAGAGAATGTCAGTGTAATGCTTCTTTTACTCTGCTATCTTAAATTTCAGCATTTTTTGAAAGCATAGTTAAAGTTATTTTTGGTATATACGGCTGCCGGGGAGACCAAGTCTAGTGGATTATTGGGGTTCAGGAATTCTAAGCTCCAGTATGGCTAAAGCTGATTATATGCCTGATCTTCACAAAAATATCTTGAAACCACAGAATTTGGATGCCCAAGGTCAGACACACCACCAGCTCCTATTAGAAAATTGAAGCAGGTCAAAGTTGCAGTACCAATTAATAATGATATCAGGGCTATGAATGCATTACTTGTTGCTATACTTCCAGTCTGCCTGAGAAAGGACAACTATCTTCAAAATAAAGGGAAAAGGGAAAAAATGGAAGGAAAGGAATGGAAAAATGGGGAAGGGAACAATGATTTAAGGATTTAGTTAAATACAAAGTAAAAGGGAAAGAGAATTCATAATAGTATTGTCATAATCTAACCTGGATATTATGAGAAGGGTTTGATTAGTGGGGAAAAAAGGAGTCATACGTAGGAAAAAACAAAAGTTTAAATGTTTTGGGGCAGGAATAAGACATTTTGCACCTAAGGAAAACAACATGAAATAAACCTTCAGATCCATTTTGTAACTCATGAAGTAAACGTGATAAAAAAATGATTGAGACAAATTCACTGAAGCAGGTTGGTTAATTAGTTATAATAGTGACTCATAGATAAGTATTACAGTCTTCTAACATAAGTAAATAATCTTATTAACACTGTCCTGAAACTTGTTGTTTCTATGCTACTGAAGAATATTACCTCAGATATAGCTCTATCATGGAGAGGTTTTCATTTGAAATTAAGGAATCATATAATATGTATGTAATATTCCACCTCCCCAAAATAAATTAAAACAAAATTATGGGATATAGTGCCTAATTATCACTATGCTTTGGGAACACGGATGAATCAATTCATTTATCTCTGTTTCAGTGACTTCATCTATTAAAAGCTTTAACCATACTTATCAATCACTAGAATAGAATCAAAAACATTTTATACTGACATTATGATGTTTATTAGGTTTATGTGCTACGCAGAAGAATGTGAGAGAACAGTAGAATAGTAGCATCTGTTAAACAAATAGACATCACTTTTTTTCCCTTCAATAAAGATTTTCATTCTTTAAGGAAAGCTAATTCAACTGTACTTATTGATAGAACAGCAGGCTAGAAGTTTTGAATGAAGCACATTTGCTTTCTAACTAGCTTATAACCATATTCCATTTGTTGAAAGTCTATGGACATAATTGGCACATTTATATTTTCCTTCATAATTAACATTTAGAAAACTAGATAAAGGAATAGAAGTCATTCAAGGTACAAAGTGAGGCGGAAATGATTTAGAATTCAATAAAAAAGGATGATTTAAAAATTGATTTTGGAATACATTTCAAAACTAAGTGGTCACCATACAGTTATATAAGATTTAGAATGTAGATGAATTGAAATAGAAAAAAATTGGTTCAGTATTCTGTGCATTAAACTGGCTTATGCCAAAACAAATACTAAGCTTTGAACTGTATGCATATGTGTGTACTGTCATGTAAAAGGTGGCACCAGTCTCCTAAAAGAATTGCTTGGCTATCTATGTCCTTCTTCCTGAAAGATTGTATATATTTATGGGTAGTAGGAAAATATCACATAGTGGATGAGCTGGGGAAAGTTATTTGACTTATAAATGAATCGATGAAAAAAAAACAGAGAATTTATAAAATAGCATGAGATTTGAAATGTCATCCCATTTTGTACTTAGCATTTGTAGAAATGAGTTAAAATAACAAAACTGCATTTTGGTGTCCTATTTTAAAGTTATAGATGTATTTTTAGTTTAATAAAATTAGTTAAATATTCTTAAAGTTATATCTGAATTTAAAATTTAAAGAGACTTAATGTTAGTTAATAAAATAAACTTTAAATAATGATTTATATGGCTAAATATTATAAAATGTCTATCTTTTGTCCATATGATACAAAAATATAATGAAATTAAGATGTCTAAATTAATAAAAATAAAATAAATTTATTAAAATTGATAAAAAATTTTATTCAAACTTCACTAAGTTCAAGTTCTACATTTTTTGTAGAAATAAATTATTTAAATATTGAATAGATAATATAGAAATAGTTTAAAATATTAAAGGAAGCAATGGAAACATTAATATTTTTAAAATTTGTAGCAGCTGCTCTTTTAATTTATTTTATGGTCTCATCTACTACTCACAACAGTGGTCTCAAACTAAAGAAATATGTCTTGCCTTCTTGATCATTTTGAAACCATCATCATAATTCACTCTTAAATTAATTTACTTTTATAATAAAGAATAAGAAGATGACTTGGGGAATGAAAAGTAAGGAATAGCAAAAGAATTCATTTAAGCAAAAATTGGGGGGGAAAAAGAAGAGGAAATTTCAACTATGCACACCACCATCATACATGCAGACATGCATACCTATGAATATATGTATTTTTATGTAGAATACCCAATAAATAAAGACAATGAATAATTACAATGAAGCAGGTTAAAAACATTTGAATCATTAAAAGAAACACATTTTCCTGGATCACATTATCCAAAACTTTTAAGAAAATAATTTGTAAAAAATGACCAAGGACTTGTATTTAAAGGCACTGCCAGTGGCAAGAAGTTGGTTGATAGCCCCTCCCCCTCTGCCACCCTATGCCTAGATGCAGGTGCGGGACCAGCCCCTTTCAGCAGCAGTGTGGTGGGATAAGCATACCTTGGCATGCGCTGTGGCGTAGTGCTCCAGGGGGAGAAGCTCTGAGCCAGCGGAAGTGGGGCGTCCCGGAAGGCACTGAAGCGCAGGCGCTCTGCAATGGGCCCTTGGGGAACAGGCTGCCTAGATCCCAGCTCTCTCTGGTTGTGGCCACAAGTGTCTTTGAGGCCCACGTGACTTGGGTCGCACTTGTGGGTGCCCCAGCGCTTTCCACATCTGGCACATGGTGGCAGGACCTGAAGACATCCAGAGAGCTTTAGTGTTGGAAACCCTTACAACAGTTGGGTGTTTCCCAATGTTAGGAGAGCCCACTGGGGATTTTCTTGGCAGAGATTCTGAAGGGGAGGCCATTTCCTTTTCCAGCTCATTTGACAGGTGAGTAAACTGAGGCAGACAGAGGGAAGTGACTTGTATTTTAGGCTGAATTTAAATTCAGACCCTCATGACTCCAGCCCTGGGGCACTGTACCATCTAGCTGGCCTTAGACCACTGAACGCAGCAACATTAGAGGGCAAAATGTTGAAGAGGGAACTCCAAGAATGGAATGGCTGAGCTGGGAAAGGTATTTGAGCATAGAATATGGGAGCTGCAATGGATCTGGGAACAGATCTTCCAGAGCTGGCTGGGGCCTTAGAAATCATCTGTTCTGCTCATCCCATTTCACACATATATAGATTTTTCCACTAGAGCCTGGACAAGTTATCTGGACTCATACCCAAGGTTTCTGTTGTCAGGCAAAGAGCCCTGAGTTGGGACTTAGAAGAGCTGAGTATACAAGTCATCCTATACAAACATACGGAGAACTGTTTGCCTCTGATCCAACAGTTCAACATTCCAGTTTAAGATTCGAATTCAGGCAAAGGTCAAATTCTGTTCAGAAAAATACAAAGCATTTCAGCCAAGCACAACTCTCTGAGTCATTTACAAAGATCCCCCCTCCCAGGACAATGTCTCGCATTTAGCAATTTTTGATAAGCCATTTTTTGGAGTAGGAAGAAGATTGCTGGCATGGTGGATGGAGCCTAGCTGTGTAACCCTGGGCTAGATACTTAACCCCAATTGCCTGGTCCTTAACACTCTTCTACTTTGAAATGGATATGAAGTATTGATTCTAAGACAGAAAGTACAGGAAAGAAAAAAAGAAAGAGAGAAATTAAGAGAGAGAAGAAAGAGGAAGGAAAGAAGGGAGGA
>NC_058135.1:158679263-158864590 GCF_016433145.1 Gracilinanus agilis
ACTCCTAAAATGAGGTGATTGCAATAGATTTCTAAGGCTTCCTCCACCATTGACATTCTATGTTCTAAGGTTCCTTCAAGTTCTGACATACTATATTCCAAGAGTTTTCCCAGTTCTAAAATACTGTATTTTAAGGTCCCTCTTGCCTTTCACAGTCTACATCATGTAAGGCCTTTCCCAGCTCTGGCATCCTTTTTCTAAGAGATGAATTTTAACCATGTTGGTTGTCCTACTCTGAATGATCTCCAGCTTATCAACATGTTTCTTCTTTTCTTTTAACCTTTACTTTTTGTCTTAGAATAACAACTCTAAGACAGAAAGACAAGGACTGGACAATTAAGGTTAAGTGACTTGCCCAGAGACACCCAGCTAGGAAAGTGTCTGAAGTCGGATTTGAACCCAGATCCTCCAGGTTGGATGCTCTATCCACTTTGCTGCCTTCCTATCCCTTAATATGCTTCTTAAACTCCAGTGATCAAGATTGACCACAGATTCCATCATGTGACCTCAGAATAAGGTATTGCTAAATTCCTGAAAGCTCTGCCTCTCAATGCAGCTCATGAACTAAAATCCTATCTTTTACAGAATGCCTTTCCTGACTTTTCTTAAATCTAGTGCTTCCCCTCTGTTAATATCCTATTTATCCTGTATATGGCCTGCTTTGTTTGCATGTTGTCTTCCCTATTAGATTGTTAGCTCCCTGAAGGTAGAGATAGTCTCTTGCCTCTTTTTGTATCCCTAGTGTTTTTGGAACGTGACATAGTAGGAATTTAATGATATTTATTTATTGGCCTTGACTTTTTGGATGACATATATACTGATTCATATTGCAGTTCATTATGATCTCAGATCTTTTTCTTTTTTATTAATTTATTCATTTTCCCATGGTTTACATGATTCATATTCTTTCCCTTCCCTCTTCCCTCCCCCCTCCCTGAACTGAGGAGCAATTCCACTGGGTTATGCTTGAGTCATTGTTCAAAACCTATTTCCTTGTTGTCGATATTTGTAGTAGAGTGATCATTAAAAAAAAAAAAAAGAAGCTCGTTGATAAATAATTTTATACAACACGTAAATCAGACCATAATCTTTTATTAGGAAAATTTTATGGGAGAGGAGAAAGGGCAATTCAGTATAGTAGAAAACCTGGTGTATTTAAGGCAAATAATAGAGTTTCTATTATGACCCTTATCACCTATTTAACTTTAGGTAAATCATTGAAAAGTGTGGCCCTTCAGGTTCTTCATCAATTAACTGAGGCACAGGGAGAGGGTTGGAGTAGTTAAAACTCTGAAATTTCTTCTGGCTGTAGGTATTGTCTTTATTCATTCCCATCCCCAAAATTAGTAAGGATTGCTTTCTTCTGACTAGAGGAAATAGTAGTTTATTGGAGGTCAAAAGAGGTTTATAAACTTACTATTGATATTCTTTATTTGTTTTTTTTTTCTTTATAGTTTTTCAAGGATGGAAGGAAGAAAAGAACCAGGAAGTAGGAAACAAGATGCATTGGAAAGGTAAATATTGCATTATATCTATTTAACATTTTTGTGCATGAGACCATGCATGCATATAGATTTGCTTCAATTTAGGAAACACCTAATGTGTAAGAGCCACATAATATATCAGCATTCAGAGGACTATGAAAGGCATAATTATAGTTTGGAAAGACATGTACAGAATTTGGAAGGGTCTTGTAATTGAGAATTAAGTCAAAAGCATAGTATACCAATAAGAATAGCATCAAGAGTATTTAACGTTTTAAGAGTTAAAACTCAGAATGTGCTGAAGTTGTGAGGAAGACTAAGGAAAAGAAAATATTTTTGTTTTTGTTTTAAGTTTTAGGAATATTGAGAATGCTCAAGGAAGGTAGAAATATATTTTGGGGGTTCATCTGTCTGGGGTAAGAGGGGAGCAATGGGGAACTATTGCACTTTGTCTGGGAGGGTGGAGTGGGGTGAGGGTGGGGCCCAGAACCCTATCTCCAAAAGGTTCACCATCACTGTGCTATACCAACTAACTGCAATAGATTGAAATTATTGAGGCCAATTTAGGCTAATGCAGTGATGTTGAACCTATGGCATGGGTGCCAAAGATGGCACACAGAGCACTCTTTGTAGGCATGTGGCCACCTTATCCCCATCCTCTCTGAGTTAGTTACTAGAAAGGCAGAGGGCCTTGGGCGAAGCTGCTCCTCTCCCCCTCTCCACCAGGCCTGATGACATTTTTCACATCCCCTATCCTTCTGTCCAGCAGCCCAATAGGAGCACACAACTGGTAAGATGTACAGCTCACAGGCGGCAAGGCTGGAGGTATTATAGGGAAATTAGAGATAGAGATTTAAGATAAGACAGAGAACTGACAGGTTAACACCAAATAAACCACATAGGGCTGTGAGGAATGGGGAATGACAGTTTGTCAGTTAAACTGACACCTAACAGCCAGGGATACCAGTGTTGTTAATGTAATTCTAATAGTGGGGTCTTGATGGCTTGGAGAAGACACAAGAAGTTTAAATAAACTGGTTTATTATTGGTGACTTTGGGAAAGTGGGTGAGAATATATATATATATGTGTGTATATGTTACATATACACACATATATATATACACACAATATACACAGAATATATACATGTATGATATACATATATACATGTGTGTATATATGTAAATTCTGTAAGTAATTAATTTGATATTGAGTTGTGAACATTTAAATGTAATTTGCATAAGTGAGTTCAATGTTTTGTTGTAATTTTGATGTAAAAACTTATGCAATGTTGTGTTAAATGTGTATTTTCCAAAATTTTTTGCATTTAATAGTTAGTAGAAATTTTCTGTGTTAGTTATAGTAGTTGAGTTTAATATTTTGCTTGAATTTTGTGTTGATATTTCAAATTTGTTTTTTTTGTTGAAAATTTTGCTTTGTTAATTGTTACTCTGTACTTTGAACTATGTAATTATTCATTGTAGTTTTTCCCTTTACCTTTCCTTGTTAAAATCCCTAGAGTAGAGTACAGTAAGGTAGTGTTAGATAAGATAAGATAGATTTAGTATAGGTTGTTTGTTATTTGGGGTTAGTGTTTAGTATGTAGTGCACAAATACCAAAATATTGTGTGGAACACTATTTTGGCTTTGTGCAAAGGGGGGGGGAGACTGTTATACGGAAATTATAGATATAGATATAAGATAAGACAGATAACTGACAGCTTCGAGCAAGCCCTTAACTGGATGCATGGAAATTCCATGATAGAATGAAGCCAGGGATTTGAAAAAAAGAAGAGAGTTTCTTGGCCAGCCTGAGTGAAGGAAGGTATGTTGTGTGGTCCAGCTTGCCTGAGATCTAAGGAGCTGAGAAGATTGGGATTTATAGAAGATTTGAGAGAAGAGACCATCAAGCAACTAACTCAGCCTACGTAGAGATAAGGTTCAGATCTACTGCTGGTGGACAGCTGATAGAAAACCCTATACTCCCTAGTACTTTCTTTTGGACTTAACTGGCTATACAAAGATTGATCCTGGTTCCTGTATCATCTTGGAGAATCTTGTAGTAGTGCAGTGAGAACCCCAATACTTTTGCCTTCTCCAGTTTAGATAGAGCTGTCTGTAGCATAATAAAGTATTCCCTCAGTGGTAGAAACCCTCTCACCCACTTTCCCAAAGTTACCAACAATAAACCAGCTTATTTATACTTCTTGTGTCTTCTCCAAGCCATCAAGACCCCCACTATTGGAGTTACATTAACAACACTGATATCCCTGGCTGTTAGGTGTCAGTTTAACTGACAAACTGTCATTCCCCATTCCTCACATCCCTGTGTGGTTTATTCTGTGTTAACCTGTCAGTCCTTTCCCTTGTGAGGTGTGGGAGTGTCCCCAGTTTGTGTGATTCCCTGACAGGCACCCAGTCTGTCCCTTCCCCCCTACATACTTTTTTCAGAGGGGAGCAGAGTGCTGAGACCACTCCCCTCCCCCTCTCTAAATTCACTGTGGGCATTCCTCAGTTCACCTGCTTCTCTGCCCAGCAGCCCAATGGGAGGTCTTTCTTCCTCCCCTGTGTGGGGTTGGGGGGGGGCAGGGCACACTTAGCACTTGGTAGGGTTGTGGACATGGCACTTGTTCTGGAGGATGGGGTGGGGGCAGGGCCAGAGACTCCATCTCTAAAAGGTTTTCTATCACTGGACTAATGTTGAGGAAATCTAGCAATTTGAGCTATCCTTAAGTGAATTGACTGTCTTGGGAAGTAGTGAACCTACACTCCAACATCCCCATTAAATACAGGCTTTGGGACAATTAGTAAGAGGCAATATTTATTCAGGAAATGAAATGGCTCTTCAGACTCTGAGCTTTTCTAATTCTATTAATTTTGAAGGAAAATTATAGCATAAAAAGGGTAGCCAATGGTAGAGTAGATAGGACTCTTGGTCTGGAGTCAAGAAGAACTGAGTTCAAATCTGGTCTCAGATATTTGCTATCTAAAAGATCCATAAAAGTCACTTAATTTTTATTGGACCTCATTCTCTTAAGTATAAAAGGGGATAATAATAGCACCTAGCTTATAAGGTTATTGTGAGAAATAATATTTGTAAAGTGTCTGGAACAGAATGCAGCACATAGTAGGTATCCAATAATTTGTTGTCTTCTCTCCCTTTCCCAAATGAAGAAAACCTGCAAAAATCCTGGACTGACTTATTCAGATACCACGGTAATATGGAGAAAGAAATTACAAAGGGAACATTGTCCCTGATATAGATAGATAAAAATCAAGGCTAGATTAAACTCTGAGAAGTATAAAATAACAATTAGCAAACCAATTAAATAAATGTGCATTAATATTTAGTTTTCATCTGCTCCACTATAATTGTTTTATTTTTTAAAAAGATAAGAAAAAATGTTGATGTGTAATGGGTAGAAAATGAATAGTTCTAGAAGCTTAAACAAATTTCAGTATATAAAACTTCGTCAAAAATGTCTTTGGCCTTTGACTTTATACTTGAAAATTTTGGGTTTCATTCATTACCATTACTGATGGCTATAGATGGTATTTAAATCTCAGGTTTAGTTCTGAATAGTATATGAACTCTTTTTGGAAGTTAAGACTATAAAATCCTTCAGTGAAGTGACAGGAAATGTCACGGGCACATAATCTTGCTCATAATTTTGTTCTTTCCATATTTTACCACCTTTTTTGATGGATGTCATTCAGTTTCAATAGTGTGAAAGCTTATATAATTATTACAAAAAGATATATATGCTTTTCCCTTCTTTAATGCTATAGGTAGTAAAAATCTAATTAATGGAAAAAGAAGTATAATTCTGATTCTTCATCTGTCTGTCTCCTTTTTACATAATTGTATTATCTACCTGGAATTAAAAAAGTAACCATAGACTTAATAAAAACAAGTTTCAGTGTTAATTATAAGAAAATCTCATATAACATAAACAAACATTTCAAACACTTTATAGTTTCTGAGGAAATAGTGTGGGTGGCATTGATTATTTTATTCTGTTTTATTTTACAAAGGTTGACTGACAGATATGGATCTTTACACGCCCAAATTCACTTAGACTGAAGTTTCTAAGATGATCTAATGTGACAAGGCATACTCTATGCTAATGAAGAGGCACTGAGAAGACCAGAAAACCCCACCGGGTCAATGAAGGGGTAAAACTAACTGTAGGATCACCTAAGCACAAGGATGGAGAGGAGACTGAGATAAAACACATTATCCCTCCTCTTTATCCCTCATTCTATGTCATCATCTAGAGAGAGGTGAGGTTGCTCATTCCATCTCTAGAAATTATTATAATAGGATCTGTCAGAGATCATGCCCTATTGGCATAGCCTTTGAGAAATGTTTCATTTCTTTGATATGAATATGTATTTGAATAATTCTTTACTAGAAGTTCAACCTACTTAGGCAAATATAACAGATTAATAAATGAATGTATATTTTATGAAGTTTATTATATTTTATATCAATCTGCTCTATATCTCTAGAATATGATTATATAGTTGTACACTTCTGAAACGGAATCTTATCTATCCAGCTAGATTGTGTAGTGGATAAAGCTGTGAACATAGAGTTAGGGATTCCTGAGTTCAAATATGGCCTCTGATCCTTACTAGCTGTTGTGACCCTGGGCAAATCATTTAACCATCAGTCTGTCTCCATATCGTGATCTATGAAATGAGTATAATAATAGCACCTACCCCCACAGGTTTTTCTGAGGATATAATAAAATATTTATTAAATGTCTTGTAAAATTTAAAGCACTATAAATACTAGCCATTATTATAATGAATTAGATTACCAAGCACTATTTTGTATTATATAATACTATCTTGGTAGATATCCTAATTCTTGTAGTGAAATTAAAAAACTAGAAATCAAGAATACATTTACCTTTGAAGCGAAAGATAAAAAGATTTTTTAAACTTCTCTGGAGGGATTAATAGGGAAGTTTTTGATCCTATTGAAAAAAAAGAGAGATGGAGGAATAAAAAGGAAACATTTTCATTAATGTTCCTCCCTTATCCCTCCCTCCAAACCAAAAAAATACTAAGTATTGAAAGATCAAGGAAGTTAAAAATTTTTTTTTCAGGAAGTTACTACCTTCTAATACATAGGAGGTTATCAGGTTATTTGGTATTATATGTAAATACAGTGGGTTCTGGAGCTTCAGAATTTTTTATTCTATCTAACTGCCTATTGTTGTGGGAGAAGCTTACCTTGAATTTATTTATATATATATACTATTGTTCTATTCTCATTTCTGAGTTAGTGTTTTGAAGAATTGTAAGGACTGTTATCAAGAAATAAATAAAGGTAATCTGAGTGGGTCAAAGAAATGCAATTTCGGGTGTGAGGAAGGATAAAGAGGATATTGGGAGATTATAAGGTGATTGGAGGAGGAATGAAGGTATGGGAAGGTATGTAGGAGATAAGGGAAATGGGGTATGTAGGAGAGGGCAGCTCAAACAGGTTTATTCTCAGAGGCTTGAGACAGAGAATACAGGGAGGAAATTAGGGCCAGTAAGAAATATTTAGGTTTTGCCTGGAGGGTTTCTCTCCTTAGTTTCAAAGTCTCTTGAGGGAGGAGTCAAGAGGGCCCCTCCCTGCCAGTCAAACTGATGGCTGGAGGAAGTCTTGAGGTAGGTACTTCCTGCCAAGATGGATGCCCCCAGTTCTTTCAAGAAATAAAAGAAATATGATTCCTTCACCTTGAGCCCTTGTCTTAATTTTCAACACAATGATTCACCAGAGGGTTTGAATAGGTAACAAGGGGATTTTTTAATACCAGGGTCAGTCAGAAGGGGAAAGGGGTTCAGGGTTTTCTAACTGCTGATAGAGAGAGGGGTGAGGGTGGGGGATGGGTCGCAGAGAGGTTTAGACTGAGAGAGACCGGCTCTCCCAGGCAGGAAGATTTGACTGCCTTTTAAGTAAAGTCTTTATCAAATCATTAAAACTAGGGGTAACTTATTTGAGGATACTCTGCTAGCCTATAGAAACTAAACCCACAGTGTCTAATCACCAAAACCGTCCCTTCCATCCAGGACCCAAAGGAAATTTGGGGAAGGGGAGGGATGGAGATAGGAGATCAGGGAGAGGTCCAGAGAAATGAGGTAGATCCAAATTTCCCAAGACAAAATAAGCACAGGCCAAGGCTGAAGTAATTAGGTGAAAGCCAACAGGTTAAGCCAAAGCAAAAGCCTCCAGCCACAGCAAAAGCCAGAAGGCAAAAGCCTCATCAGTTGAAACTTCACCTCTATTTATAGCTTTAAGTTCTATCTGACTTTCTGAAGATTCTAAGGTGTTTAACTGACTTTTTGTGACCATTAGAAATTACAGAAGCAAAAAGTTTCTGTTAGCCACCTTGCATTACAGGACTGATTCGATGTTCAAAACCCAGATAATTCTTAGAGGTTAGAGTTAATGGGAAATTTTATTATCTGTACAGATGAAACTTGATTTTTGTTATATATAAGGAACTCTTTGCTAGACAGTAATAAGATATTTAGAAATAACAATTATAATTAATAGAAACTTTACCAAATGAAAAAAGCATAGTTCAGTAGAAACACACACACACACACACACACACACACACACACACATTTGCACACCACACAGAGACACATTTGGGTTTAGAATTAGAAGAGACCCAGGTTTGAATGAGTGCTCTGTTACTTACAATGTGTCTCTTCAAAAGTTTCCATATCTTAATATCCGGATTGGATCAGATGATCCCCTCTATATCTAAGAATTGATGATTCTTAACTGAGAAGGCATGAAATTAATATAAAAGGTGATGTTAACATTATTTTAAATGCTAAAATCTGGGAAATGAGATTTTTTAAAAAGCTTTTTAATAGTCACCTCTTATTGTCTTCCTTAGCACCAACTTGTAGGTCAGTCATGGCTGTCTGCTTATGAAAAGCAACAAAAGAAAGGCTGAATAAGATGTTACTGAAATTTCCATCTCCAACAAGCTGTAGTTCATAATTATAATGGAGGTTATGACACTATTTATGTCACACAGATTAAATTTTGTTTTTTATTACAGACATTTCTTATTGTAAATCTTTGACGGCTTTCAGAACTTGATTAATATGGCCCTAAAATACAAATCATTGCCAAATGTCATCACATTGCAGACCATAACTGCTTGAAAATCTTTTTCTGCTCTATTTCCATTGCTAAAGCCTTCAACCATGAATTAATCATTTGAAAAATTAGAACAAGTTTTGTTTCCATCTGCAACTTTTCTTTCCCCCTCACACTTTGTTAAAAATTCTTTTCTGAAAAAATCCTCTTTCCCTGTGGTTATTTTATCCAATACAAAAAGGGCAGATATAGAAGCATAGAACATTTCTAATAGTGAAAATAATTTAAGTAATTACAGAGGAGTAATGAAACCAAAATTGTGAAAATTTGAGAAAAAAAATTTTGGTCAAATTGAGTCATTTGTATAGTGACTTCTGTATTTTCTATTTATGTTCTGATTTTTTAGGGTCTGCTTTTACTTTCATAGAAAGAATAACAGTTGTTATATCTGAAATGAGATATCCACAGAGGAGGGTTTATTTTTATTCTTAGTCCTTTGTTCTTTTTTTCTGTAAGTGACTTAAACCAAATAGTGTATCACTAGGAGGTAAAAAGGAATTTCTTTGGAAGTAACTAAATAAAAACTCAACTGTATCTGGGGAATCCAGTAAAGGGGCAGAGGAGGAAGTATTTCCCTTTCATGTACAGAATTGAATATATGTTGCAAAGTATCATGTGGCATTGGACATTTAAATTATATAATTCTTCTTCCAAATGTGCAGAATGTGAAATTTTGTTCTAACTAGCATATAGTTTTGAAAAAGTGAAGTGCTTTGTTGATGTCACATACAGATAACAAAAACAATAATATGAATTATAAAAAATGAAGAATTATTATACTCCTTGATTAGTATTGATAGTATTTATTCAACTTTTGTTAATATTCAATTATTTTTCAGTCATGTCTGAGTCTTCATGACCCCATTTCATGTTTTCTTGGCAAATATTTTGGAGGAGTTTGTCATTTTCTTCTCCACTTTATTTTTTAGATGAAGCAAAGAGGATTTAATGACTTGCTCTGGGTCCCACAACTAATAAGTTTTTTAGGCCAAATTTGTACTCAGAGAGATATATTATTGACTCCAGGGCCAGAGCTCTATCTACTATACCACCTAGGTGCCCAACTTTATGTTGATTTTAGAGGTTCTCTGGAACAAAATTATTTTACAGCTATGAACTCCATATATTTTACACTTTGGGGGAGTTGTGGCCCAGAGACCTTAATTTTGGAGTAAGCGTAGATGGATAATTCAATAATTAAGCAATAGTTACAAGGACTTTATAAATTTATATTAAGTAGTATAATGGGGAGGTTAAGCATTAGCACCCAGGCTGTCAGGTTGGCTCTAAAGACCTGAGAGTTCCATAATGGAATGAATCTGGGGTTTTGAAAAAGGTGTAGGAGTTTGACCAAGCTGGAGGAAAAGAGGCATGTTGGCTGTGTGGTCCAGCTTTTGCCAAATACCCAAGGAGCTGTCAGTGTGGGTTACACTGAGAAGAAGATTCTACAAGGAAACATCGTGGCCTAGGTTGAAGAAAGGACTGGATTATCTGTTGGTGGACAGCAGATCAACCTACCTTACTCCCTAGCAACTGCTTTGGATTAACTGGCTGTTTTTGAACTTGTTCCTGTAACATTTTTGACCAGCTTGGAGCATCTCTGTATCTGTGCAGTGAGAACCCCTCTTAAACCCTCCTAGTTTAGTTAGAGATCAGCTTAATTAGAAATCTAGTTTATTTAAACTATTAGGCAATTCTTAGTTTGGAAATACCCCTATCCCTACTTCCCTCAGTTATTACCAATAAATCCAGTTTGTTAGCACTTCTTGTCTCCTCTTAGTTATAAGAACCCACTTCATGGGTTTTCCCTGGTTGGCAGGTTGGCAGTTATTGACCAACTGTCATTCCCAAACCTCACATCCCCATTTGATTTACCTGTGTTCCTCTGTCTGTCTTTCCCTTGTGAGGTGTGAATGTGTCCCAGTTTATTGTTATTCCCCATTCCCAATATTATCTTTTTCAGTAGGTATTCAGTACCACAAACTTCCAATTTGGAAGCAAAGGAAGAGATAATATTAACCTTCAACAATCTAGCTGGTTTTTATTTATTGGCTTTAAATTTATAATCTTAACTATGGATGAAGGAGATTTTTTTTGTTTTTTGTTCATTTGTTTTGTTTTGGTCAGGAATAGATGCATTTTATCTCTAGAACTCATTTTATCTCTAGAACTGTGGTGATGAACCTGAGGCATCCATGCCACAGATGGCACACAGAGCCCTCTCTTTGGGTCCGCGAGCTGTAGCCCACCAGAGTTAGTTACTAGAAAGGCTGAGGGACTTGGGTTGAGATGCTCCCTTCCCCCTCTCCGCCATGCCTGAGGACATTCATCATTTCACCCGCTCCTCTGCCCTACAACCTAATGGGAGCACTTCTTTCCTCTCCTGTCTGGGATAAGGTGAGGGGACAGTACTCTGTCACTAGGGGGAGCTGGGGCAAGCCAAGCACTCTCTAAAAGGTTCACTATCACACTGTCCTAGAAAATGAGTTTAAGAAATGATTATGATGAACTGAAATGCAGAAGAACTGTAGCAGAAAGATTAACCATAATGCAATTATCTGCCATGTCAAGCAGACAATAATCACAACATATAATGGAAAACAAAAGTAAGAACATGATTTCATTGAAAGATGTAATAATAAAGGAGCCAGTAATAGATGTTACATGGAAAGGAGATAGAGAAAATCTATGGGGTGAGTCTCTCTTCCAGTTCTCCCCGGGGATGATTATACACTGGGAGTTTTTAAGGGGGTGTCACCCTGAAACTGGGTGACCTGGATGGTTGTGCTCCCCCACAGGAGTTAGTGGCAAGGCTTCCCTTTAAAAGGGGTATGTGGTACCCCAATTTGATCCTGAATAAGGATGATGTTCACACAAACCTCCCCCAGGTCAGTTAATTTCACAGCGGGTGGTCTGGCTTCAAGATGGAGGCAGCCAACCTAAGCTATGGTTCCCCTCTCCGTTGTTGTCTCTCAGGCACACTGGAACACTATCTAACTGATGAGTGGCTTTTTATTATTCTCAAATCAGGGATTGGGAAAGGGGTAAAGGGCAGATGGATTTTGGGGTGCCCCCTTCGCTATTCCTATGGGGTCTGTCACTTAGGTGGGAACCCTAGAGGTTCTCTCTCTTAAGCTTCTCCCCTCGCCCCTTCTCCTTCTATTTTTATTTCTCTGTTTTTATCCTTTTCTATAATTATAAGTTTAGATGAAAAGGGGTCTCTCAGCAAGGTTGGGTAAAGGGTAAAGGAGACTAAAAGACTGCTCCCAAAATGGAGTCCAAAAAGTTAGCTTACTCGATGGCTGAAGTCTTGATAGTGAGATGTGATGGAATGGCTTTTCTCAGGGAATCAGGGTTTCAATTTCCAAAAGAAATATCCTTAGGAAGTGCTCCAGACTGGATATGAGCTGGGTTGTCCACCTCCTCTCTCTTCCCAGACCTCCGCCTGAAGCCCTCTCCCCTCTCTTCTTCCTTGGAGAAATTCCCAGAATCCTCTCTGATCTCAACTATCAGCAACTGCCTTCTCTGGCTCCTTTGATCCCATCCCCCTTGCACAAATCCCATCCTTACAAAAAGGAACCAATATCTCTGTGTTAATAGAAAAGTGAATTCTCAGGACAATCATATACCACTGCACACAGTATTCCATATGTATTACCTTCAACCTGTGTTTTCTCTACTAATGTTATGATAGCCTGAAAGAATAAGTATCATATTTCCAAAGGTGAGTTTTATTGCTATATTTTTGTTATGCTATTTGATTAAATGCAATTTTATATTAATGTGTTTTTGTTTGGTGAATAAAGTGGATAAGGGCTCTTGATTTATGATTCGGAGTTCGTATTATCCCAGAAATTATTTGAACTTGAGAACATTTCCTATTAAGGCTGGGGGAATATACACAAAACCAGTACCTTAGGGAATATATTAAAAATAAAACATTTGCCATAATTTTCCCCCTCTTCTCCATTCATTCCCATTTCCACTCTATAATTACAGAAAATAATTGAGAAAAAGCAACATATTAAATATAAAACTTTTAGGGTTTCAGAGGTCTTCAATAACTTAATATTTCAACTACTGTCCATCAATAACAAAGTTTTCAGGATGCTATTGAGAAGTAAGTGGAAACATCATGCAAAACTTTCATAGGAACAGCTCAGGTCTGATGATGGTTAAATATATGCTGAAACTAAGAATATTACTGGGATGAAAAAATTTTTGAAAACCTGAATCCTGCCTGAATTTGTCTTTATCCTTCCTTATTAAGAAACTAACATAATGATATGAAAAAAAAAAACTGGTATTGTTATCTGGTACCAAACAATTACTGCCATGTTATTCTAACTCAGTTACCAAACAATTGACTTTATAGAATTAAGATTCTGATAAATAATTTTAAATTTCAAAGATAAAAGATAAGTAAAACAAAATGTATAACTGAGAACACTCTAAGCTATTTATGAAAGCTGTTGTTCCTGAAAAAGTAACACTGATACAGTTTATCACCATTTAATAAAGATTTTATATTGTTTACAAAATTTAAATTATTATGAAAGAGAAGACTCCAAAAATTAGAAGCCACTTTAGCAACCAAACATTTTAACTCTTTCCCAAATGTAGGAAGATAGAAGCCATTGTTGACACTGGTTTAGAATATTCATTTATCAAATGTTATAGAGAAGTATAAAGAAAAATTATGAGCAAAATGACCTCATGAAAAGGAAGTAGGTAAGGGAAAAATAGGAAAATATATCTAAAGAATTTGAAGAAACAAACAATAAAAACAAATTATAAGGTCATTTAATGATGTAACTGGAAAGAGAACAATTAATATGATATAAATAGAAGAATCTGTCAAGATTTCTCTAACAAAGCTATTTGTCATTGAGTAACTAGAGACATGCCACTTTTTAAATCAAGACAATCAATACTCTGCATGACTAATACGTTTTCATGATGATGATTTATATAGAATTGTGACCAAGGATTAGGAAGATCAGAATTCAAATCTGGCCTCTGATATTTATTACTTGTGTGACCTTGGCCAAATAATCTCTCTTTTTCTCCATTTCTTCATCTGTAAAAGGGAATAATAAACAATTCTAAGGTAATCATGATGAAAAAGGCTATGCACTACCATAGAAAGAACTGATATAGTCTGATAAATATTGAAGCATACTATTCTTCACTTTATTTGCTCTGTGAATTTTTCTCTAGTAAATGCCATATGAGTCCTGATGAACATAGAGATATGTAGTATAATATAACATTTACAACCAATATGTTATTTACCTTCTTTGGGAGGTGGTAGGGGGGATGTATTGTAAATGTCAGAAAATAATAAAAATTATATAAAATTTTAATCTGTTGGAAAAAAAGGAATTATATTAATAGTACCTATCTCCCAGGGTTTCTGTATAGATCAGATAAGATAATTATAAAGTCCTTAGCACAATGCCTGGAAAGTGGTAAGTGCCATTTTAATGCTAGTTATTGTATACATGTACCCATTATATAATACATGTACATATATGTGTATGTGTGTGTATATATATGGGATTTTTGTTAGAGAGAATGTGATTTTGAAAGCATTGACAAATGCATTAGCAAAATAGCCTGAAATTTTGAGAATACCACATTTATGGACAAATCCATGGACCTCAGTCAGTCTGGATAATATTTTGGAAGTGGAATAAGACACTCAAAAAACAAACTGTATCATACAATTCAGCAACACTATTCTTACATTGATACTTTAAAAAGAGCAAAAGAAGGAAAAGCCATATATATATTTAAATATATATATTTGTGTGTATATGTATATATATATAATTGAGAAAATATTTGAGAGTTGAGAAAAGAATTGAAAATACATATATATACATATATATATATATATGTATATATAGTTGCGAAGAACTTTAACCAAAGTAGGTACCAATTAAATTACTGAACAAAATGTTCTATATGAATGTTATTAAATATGATTGTTACAGAAATGAAGAATATTAGGGAATTATAAAACACTGGGAATATTTGTTTCAACTATTACAGTTCAAACTAAAGAAAATAATTTATATCTTGGTCATGATCATGAAAACAATTTGAAAGGCCTAAGAATTTTGATAGGATAGGATGTTTTTTTCCTTTTTGAAGAAAGGGAATGATAGTATTGAACAAGACAGAGATTTTTAATATTTACCTAATGTACTATTTTTTTGCCTTTAACTTTATTTTTTGTTCTATGCATTCTTTTGGGGCAGGGGAAAGTAGTGAACTGTAATGGTGAAATTTTCAAAAAATAATTATCAATAAACTAAGTTTTTAAAGTAAATCATTAACTTTATAACTACTCAAAAATTGTTAAGAAAATATCAGTATCTACTGACCAATAAGTGTATTTTTCCATCTCTATGAAATGTTTATAAGAATAATCTATGCATTAATTGAGGACATTTATGAAAGAGGATTAGAAAATATAAAATCCAAGATAAGACTTAGTTTTTTGACTACTATATATGCTACTTATTTTTAAAATAATTCACTCTATGTTATATGTTCATTATAAATTTGATTTCATAGCGCATTGCCTTAAAAGTGCACTTCCAAAGATGTATATGCTATGAATACTTTAACAATATGCAAGATTATTTGATAGATTTAAAAACAAAGGTAATTCTTGACTTTCTAATGAATAATATCAAGGGATACATAAAAGAATATGATGTATTTTCACTGAAAATGGTTGTCAAGACAGAGTCCAAATGAAAGACAGATTACCTGTAGGTAAGATCTTTTAGATGTTCCAGTTTGTATATGACATTATACTGATTAAATGACAACCTGACACATTGTTTAGCTGCTGAATTAGATGTCTTCAGAACAGGAACAAGGAAATGGATAAATGAATATTTATTGATGACTGTGGCTAATAATTGGGTTAATTGCTCATAGGCCTGGACTATCAATATACTACCTTAGGTAGATCCTTTATTTGGAAAAGAATTTTTAAAAAATGGAAGAGTATAGGGTAGATTATCTTTAGGAAACTGTAATGCCAATAAGAATCTATGCTTCTTCTAGTATAAATGATCACATTTTGCTTGCATAGAATTCCAATGAAAAGCATGCTTACTCTCATAGCATTTCTTAATTAACGTAATACCTTATCACTTAATTTTTAAATTCTTATAAATAACTGTATGAATCATGTATTATAACTACACTTACATGACTGCCAACATAAAATACTATTGAAGAGATTTTTAATATGTTGAATTCTTTAAATTTTGCCTTTCTTCTTTCTTGACACTTATAAAATTGTGGTCTATTTAAACTTCCATATTCCATGTTTATTACAATTTCCTTATAAGTGCAGATTCTACTCTTCAAAAATTAAGGAAAAAAAATTCAATTCATGGTATTCCTTTAAAATGTGAGTTTTTATATGTGTAGAGAATAATTTTATAGAAAGAAAAAAATCACCTTATGAATAATAATAATATAAGTTTCTGAATAGTTTTTTGGCCAAAAACAACATAAAACCAATTTTTATTTAACAAAAATAGCTAATATACATATATAAGGAAACAGTTTTCAGATAAGATATGAGGATTCTGCTTGCCAAAAAACACAGAAAATAACATTTTCATGATTGAAAAGGCTTAAATCACTTTGCAAGTGATATAATATAATTCCCCCTTTTTAAAATGAGCAATAGTCTGTTAAAAAGAAGTAGAAAATGTATACAATAATATATTTTAAAATAGAATTGTGAAGAAATACTCTTCAGTTGCAGAATGGGGGGAAAAACTATTTGGAGGACTAATGAATTGTGAGGCTACCAGGCATTGTGGTGCATTATTTTCATGTAGTTGCTTTTAAGACAAGTGAAAACTCAGAAAGTGATCAATTAAATAACTACTTGGAAACTTATGATCTAATAGCAGTATTTCTGAGACAAAAGGTATGTGTAGTTTTATAGTCCTTTGGACATTTTTTCAAATTGTTTGGCAAAATGGATTGATCAATTCACAACTCACTAACAGTACATTAATGGCTTAATTATTTCATGTTCCCTGAAACATTTGTCATTTTTATTTTTGGTTATGTTAGGCAATTTGACAGGTGTGAGATGGTATCTCAGAGTTGTTTTAAATTTCACTGCTCTAATTAATAGTGATTTAGAGCATTTTTTTCATCTGCTTAGTAACAATTTTGATTTCTTCTTATGATATAAATTGTTCATATTTGTTAAACATTTATTAAATAGGAAATAGCATACATATGGAATTATATATATATATTTATTTTTATATATGGAGAGATAGAGACACATTGTGTGTATTCTCTTGTTCAATGAATTCCAATTGGACTGAATTTCAAGCATATCCTTTCTTTCCCCATTTTCCCATCCAATGTAAAAAATATATTCCTTGTCAGTCTTTTACGTGAGATAATTTTCTTTATTTTTTCCTCTCCTTTCCCCCTTCTCCCAGTATATCTCTCTTTTTGACTTCTCTAATAGTCCATTATGTTTAGATGATCTAAAAATAAGTTCCCATCTGTCCTGGCATTCTACCTACTGAAATACTTTGCTGCCCCTAGGCTCTTTATAATTTCCCTAATAATGAATAAATTTTTAAGAGTTACATGTATCATCTTCCTATTTAGGAATATAAGTAGTTGAATTTTATGCTTCTCTTTAATTCTGTTTTATTTAATGTATTATCTTCTTCCTCTTTTGTACTTTTCTACTTAGCTGGTAATATTTTTACTGTTCCTTTAATTTAATTTTATTTTGTATTTTTTCATATTTTTATGAAATACATTATATTTAATTAAACACATCACAGTTATTTTACTTAACATTGACCCTTCTATATACTATGACTAAATGCTTAATCCAAATTTTACAATAAGGTCTTCTAAATCATCCATAAAAGAAAAAATAAATCTGACTTCTCTGGTATGAAGAAGGGCCAAAAAATTTGATGTGGATTTTTAAGATTTTGAGGAGGTCATGCCCCTAACCCTCACTGATATGTATTTTGCATTTATTGTCTTCATATTCATTTTCTATATGTTTTTCTATATGTTCTTGTTACTCCCATTAAAATGCAAAGTTAGGAGGATTCATTTCATTTAGTGTCTCCATTTAGCATAGTGACTAAGCATAGTAGGTGCTTAAAAATTGGTTTTGATTTATTGCTTGATCCTCTGAACATTTTATTCCACTCCTTGGTTTTCTCATCTTTATGCTCATGGAATTCTGGGTCTTATTGCATCAGAATCCTATTCTTCATGAATATATTGCAGCAATTATATTTTTATGTAGCCTACCTGATAGCCTCTCCTCATCCTCTTTATCCTACTGCAGCCTTGGCAAAGTATTGACACATGGGCTGGACCTGCACAGGGGGAGCTGCTCTGTTCCCCCTCTTTCCAGTGCCTGAGGACATTTTTTGCCTGCCCTGCCCCTCTGGCCAGCTGACCATAGCTAGCACTTCCTCCCTCATCTCTCTGCACTAATGTGGGGGACTCAGAGGCAGCTTGAAGTTGCAGTTTCAGCACAAGAATTTGAAAAGGTTTGCCAACACTGTCCCACTGCCTGGTTACTGAAGGTAACCTAAGGTAATAGAGGCATCTATTCCACTGGAGAAGTTGCTCAGAAGCATTTACTCAACCTGAAATTAGGTAGGTACAAGGAACTTATTCATACATTTGACATTAATGCTGTCGACATGGAATCTAGAGTTCCCAAACTTGTAGCTTAGTGAGATATGATGAACCCCAAGTTTAGAAATAGTTTGTAGGTTGGAGACCCCCAAAGCTTGTGCTAGTTCCCTGTTCCCGTGGGAATCCATCCTGAAGGGAATCTCAGGCTAGCAGTTGCAGACTGAATAATGGACTCCAGGGTAAATGCTAAATACCCTTTTGTCCTAGGTAGTCTTCCCCATTGTATCTGAGACCCTTACCCAGGAAGACTACCTGGGCAGGGACCATTCCTTTAGTATCCATTGTGTAAGCAGCCCCTTTCCCCTACACCCTAGCCTCTGGCTATGATCCCTTTCTCTAGCTTGATTGTATCCTGTCAGTATAATGTCAATCATCTCTCCTGGCCCCTAGATCTTCCCAAATGGTATATAAGTTCCCCAATTTCCTTTGTTCCTAGGAGTGGTCATCTAGCCCGGTGTTACTCCCAGGGGGATCAGGGAGCAGAGCGAAGCAGTGTTCCTTTAGACTCTGCACAAGGCCCAGCTCTGCATAAGAGGCCAAGTAGCCTTCATCCCCCTTTCCCTTGATTAAAGAGTGGTTTTATGACTATTTAATAGTCCCGCATTTTTCTAAGTTAACAATGCATTCCACAAATTCACTTTTCATTTCACATTATTATCTACATATTTCCTAAATTAGAGAAGTATATTAATATATATTATAATACTCACACACAAAAATAAATAAATCTGATACACATCAAAATTTGTTGTCCAAACTTTACATCTCATCTATATTTCTACTTAGGCTATTTCCCAGAACATTCCATTTCAGCTTTAGAATACTCAAATTATTAGAAAGTTATTGTACCTTCCCAATTTCAAACTCAAATCTGTCTTTCTACAATTTTCCCCAAAATACTGCTCCTAACTTTGTCATCTTGTGGCTAATACGATCATTTAGGTGTCATACATGTAAAAATTTTTTAATTACTTTAAGGCAACTACAGTAGCTGTCCACTTTCCTCTCTGGTCACCATTCATTGTCTTTTCTAAGCCAAATATTCCATATTTATTCAATTGCTTTCCCTATAAAAATTTCTACTTCCTTCAACATCCTCATTATTCTCCTACAAATGTGTTCTACTCTGCCATTACACTCCAGAAAACTGGTTCTAAGAACATAATACAATATTCCAGCTGTGCTATGTTAGTGAATGTGTACTAATAGATTTATGCTCCCTCTTAACACCTTACTCTAAATTCATGATTCTTAATCTTTTATAACACATGGACCCTAGCAAAATCTATGAACTCTTTTCAGAATAATTTTTAAATGCAAAAATATATAGAAATACAAAGGTAACCAGTTATACCAAAATAATTGTCAAAACCTCTAAAAAAAGTACAAGATTGACTTGGAGTCTGACTTGGGACTTTTCCTAGTGGACACTTGTTAATCAATAATGGAAATGTGCTTTTGGCATGTTGTTGCTAAAGCCTGTTGGTTATTTCTTGTACAACATAATTTTTTTTCAAATTCTGCTGATCTACCAGTTCAATAACCCTGTCAAAAAAGATATAAGATCAGCCTGTCATGACATGATGATAATAAATCCATACTGACTCTGAATGATTACTACTTCCTTGTATAAATGGTCACAAATCATCTCTTTGATAGTATGCTCCAGAATTTTTCCTGGAATTGAAGCCAAACTCACTAAACTATGATTCTAGACTTTCTTACCTTCTCTATTTTTGAAAACTAGCTTGATATTTGCCTTCTTCCAGTACTGTAATACTTCTTCTATTCCTCATGACTTTTCAAAGATCATTGAGAGTAAGCTCATTAATTACATCTACTAAATTTTTAAGTACCCTCAGATGAAGCTTATTTGAGCCTGGTACCTGAATATTATTAAAGGAATTTAGGTTCTTTATTACCAGTTTCTTATTTTTCTTTTATTTCACACATATCTAGAAAGCATATTTTGGCATATTATGTTAAATTTTTGTGGGGGGAGAAAACAGCTTTCACTGTATTATAAACTTTTACTATAATTTTAAAACATAGTTTAATTGAAATTTTTCCTGGTTTACATTTGCAATTAAAATATGGGGGTATGGTTTTGAATGAGACTGTTTGGAGTCTTCAAACCTTCCAATGCAGGTTTGTTTGCCATAAAATGCAATTAAAATTTAAATTTAAAAGGCCCATTAGGGACCAGTGCAGCTGTTTGGATATGGTGAACCAAAGAGTCAGTGACGCTAATGAGGCATAGACAGTTACTGAATAATCACATGCTAAAGTTGAAGAGGAATTAGTAGAAAGTATACTAAAGAGAGTGGAAATAACTATAAGGAGGAAAACTGAAAGAAAAAATGTAAATAGCATTGCTCAGTTATATCAGGTATTACTCCAAAGATTAAAATGTATTTTTCATTTTGCTAATATTATCATTTGCATGGAGATAAATGTCTGAGTGTAACATTTAAGCAAGGACTAAATCTTCAATGATTCCATCTAACCTACATATTGTATTTATAAAAGAGGAAAGTAAAACCTTTAAAAAGAGAGGGGGTGGGGGGTAAATGCCTTGCAAGTAACATAACAAATAGCAAAACTGGGATTTATGCCCAGGTCTTCTGATTCTCCACCAAGTATTTGCTCTGTACCACAGAAGCCTTGAAACTTTGAAAGGGCTTCAATTATACCAATGCTTGGGGACCACTGAATCATTCAGGGATGAGACCTTACAGCAAGAAATTATTACTGAGCTACCTACATCCCAGAAGAACCCAACAAATCTAATAAATCTGTGTGTGCAATTGGTCAGGCTCTGGCAGGTGACAAAAAGAGGCCCAATACTTAGGAATTCTTTGATATTCATTCCTACTCTCCTGCTTTCCTGGTCTTGATTAGAATGGAGGCACAAGAACTAGCCTACATTAATTTTAACTATAAATCTTAGTGTGTAAACTCATTGTAAGTAAGGAAAAAAAAACCAAAAAAACAAATAGAGAACAATATCACTAGGACATTAGAACATTTGCTCTGGCCATAGAAGACCTGAGTTCAAATTAAAGCAGTGATACTGCCTTGTGACCCCAGAAAAAGTCTGTTAAGCTCTCTAGTTTCCTGTTTCATCATCTATAACTTAGGGAAACTGACTTTTCAGGTCCTTTCCAGTTCTAGATTGTCAGCCATTCAGTCAATAAGCACTTACTTTGTGCCAGGCATTGTGCTAATTATTAGGCAATACAAATGAATGCAAAGACCAGAGTTTAAATAAACTCAAAATCCAAAGAGAGAATCAGAATACAAATACCTATGAGCTATGTCCTGGGATTGTATGGTAGGATATTTCAGGGGGGAAAATACATAAATCCAAAATTGTATGTATGTACTTATATATAAACATACTATCTGTCTATCTGTCTATCTATACATAAATAATATACATCCTATTTATTGATGGATGTTTACAAAAACATGTTATAAGTGTAATGCAGGGTTGCTAGCAGAAGCCTTTGCTTTTGAAAATTCAACTGTAAGCAGCCCTGGCATTTAGGGGTTTTAGAATGTTCAGAAAGGCAGTTGGAGCCTGAGACTATAAATAGTGCTGAAGCTCCAACTGAAGGGCTTTTGCCTTTTGGCTTCGGGATTGGCCTGTGGTTATTTGTCTTGGGGACATTTTGGACCTGGCTTGATTTCTCTGGACCTCTCCCTGATCTCTCTTCGTTTACATCCCTCATTTTCCCTGAATTTCCTTTTGGGCCCTGGGAGGAAGGGTGGGCTTGGTGGTTGGACATTGTGGGTTTAGTTTCTGTAGGCAAGTAGGACATTCTAAATCAAGCCACCCCTAGTTTAGTGTTTTGATAAATACTTTGCTTCAAAGGCAGTCAAACCTCCCTGACTGGGAGAGCCAGCCTTTCTCAGTCTAACCCTCTCCTGTGACCCATCTCCCAGCACCAGCCTTCTCCCTAGCAACACTTATAAAACCCTAAATCCTTTTTCCCTCTGATTATCCCTGACTTTAATAAATCCCCTTTGTTACCTATACAAAGCCTCTGGTGAATCATTGCATTGAAGATTAAGGCAAAGGCTGAAGAAGGGAGAATTTCTTTCTTTTTATTTTCTTGAGGGAAACCTAGGCATCCATCTTGGGCAGGAAGTACCTAGTGGAGACTTCCTGCAGACATCAATTTCACTGGCAGGTAGGAACCTTTGACTCCTCCCTCAAGGGACTTTAGAAATTAACAAGAGAAACCCCAGCCTTGATCTAAACATTTCTGACAGGCCCAATTCCTCTTGTACCTTAGAGATACTTCCCCTGCCTGAAGAACCCTGCTTATTTCCTCCCTGTACCCTCTGTCTCTAGCCTCAGTTATAAGCCTGTTTGAGCAGCCCTCCTGTATAGTCCCATTCATTCCCTTACCTTCTTATATACAGACCTACCCATTCATCCCTTCCATACACTCAGCTATCCCCTTCATTCCTCATTCCTCCTATCACATTATACCACCTTAACCCTCCTTTAACTAAGATTGCCTCACTTCTTTATAACATAAGTAGACATATACAAATACACACATATACACATATGTGTGTATACATATCTGTGTTTATATCTACATACATATACATATGCACACCCTAGTTCATTTTCAATAAGAAAAAAAACTGGCATTAGAATTTAAATTTTATATTAATTTCTTTAAACCAGAAAATGTCCATGTTTTCAAGGGATCTAAATTTCTAGAGAAGCTATTATTCCTGGTTTGGTAGACTGCAGGTCAGAGTAGAGAGTTCTGTTTTCTCAAAGGTATTTTTTGTTGTGGTTTCAGGAACAGGAAGTGATGCTCAGACACATACACTTCTATTCATTTGTAGGTCTTTGACTCAGAAATATTGTGGAGATATAAAAATGACTAGTAGAATGGGCAGGCAGGGATCAGGAATGAAAACTAACTACTGATATCTTGTTACTTTTCAAGGGATGCTTCAAGGACTACTGCCATCCCCCATCTCCACTATCTCCAAAAAATATGTTTTTTGAATTCTGCAGTGTTGACAGGTTTTATTACTTTTAGGTAAGCATTTCTTTCAAGTGAGCCAATGGTTACTTTATTTATCAAATATGCAAGGAAGGATGTAGGATAGGTTATTTCCTATTCTTTTCCTCTGAAGGTCTTACCTTTGATATGACAACAGGAAAATCAAATTCTCTCTTAACTTTATGACACATGGCTTAAAAACATTCATTCTTCTGGTTTTAATTATAATTAACTATATACTTAAGAAGATATAACATTGAACTATTTCCTCAAAAAATATACTCATAGGATGCTGGGACTTCAAAAAGAACTTTATTTGAACTAGTACTGGATAGCACACAATTGTCATAGCTATACTGCCCATTTCAAAAACTAAGCCATTTGCATTGTTATGACCTCTTTAACTTAACAATCAGAAAAATCTGGTGTATCATTGCAGTAGTTTTGCTTTTATTGTTTTTGTTGTTTAAGATTACATGAATTAACTTTGAGTATAGCTGAAAAGAATGGGTAAGATATCAGATTGACTCTTATTTTGTCCAAAAGACCAATCACCACCCTGCCACCTAAGGGTGAACTCATTGCTCTTCCCCAATACACATTACTTTATCAGCTGGGAAATAGCTGACAGCTTATAAATAGATTTGTTTGTCTAACATTTCCCATAATGGGCTCCAAGAAATCTTGCCAGAAAAACTCAGATTTTGACAGAACAAATATTACTCTTAAGGTTGAAATTCCAATAAAAGTTAACAAAATAAGAAAGGGAACAGGTAGCATATAAAAAAGTCTTTGTATATTCAAAACTGTTTTTAGCAACTTTGGATCTGAATGGATTTGATATTTGTGGATTGAGAAGCAAAACATCATAGGAATATACACAGATAATTACATATATTTTAAGTTCTTTAGATTGCAAATGAAAGGAAGAAATAATTTATTATTACCAAATTATACAACTTCTAGATTTAGAGATTATTATAAAAATTGAATAAAATTCTAATCAGAACACTGAATGTTGAAATATGTATGTATGTATATTTATATAGATATACACACACTTACACACATATAACACATATATTTTTTTCAATTCTGTCTGACTCTTTGTGACTGCATTTGGATTTTTCTCAGCAAATATACTGGAATACCTTCATTGACAGCTAACCACTCAGAAGTCAAGGCAAATATAATTTTATTCTGATTTTTATATACAGGACCAAAATTAAAATAACAAAATTGGTTAACATTCCTATTAACATATTATCTTGCATTTTGGAATAAATTATTGGTAAAAAATTTTAAACCATCCCAAGAATCCACAAAATACAATGAAATTCAAAGATATATATACATATATAAATATTTGTATATATATACACACACATGAACATATATATGTGTATATATATATAATCAGTTAGTGACATTTCACTTTTATAAATATTATCCTTTGAAGCAATGATTCCATTTATGAATCCAGAATTCTGTTATTTGTGTACTTTCAAGAAACCAAAATAAAATGATAGACAAACAGCAGAACCTGCTGGTTCAGAAAAATTTCAAAGGTAGAAAATTAGGGAAGATGTGGGTAGTAAGAGTTAGCATATCTCAACTTATAAGTACAAATTAAGATAAAAAGCAGTTCTAAATCAGGGATAGCAGAATAAATCTAGATTGAGGCTTATGTTTACACAGACTGTATACACATATGCACACATATTAACATCTATTTTACAGATTATACATGAGTATACATACATGTACATGTGTGTGTTTAAACACAAATGATCATCAATAATCAGAGGCCAGGGAATTGCCCTTGCATCTTGATCCCATACATAGAAAAATGGAATTTGCTGTCAATGCCATTTAAAGGTAACTTCCTTCACTCTTCACCACAAACTATCTTATACCACCTCTCCTGTCCTCTCCTCAACTCTACTCCTCATTGGAGGCACAAAGTCACTATTGCAATCATGGAGATGAGATTTTTTAAAGTACTCTTTTATATGCGACAGTAATTATGTGATAAACAAGAATCATGTTAATGGCCTAATATAACCTGAGTTTGTTCTCCATTTAATATATGAAAAAATAGCCTCTATGTAAATGCATTGAAAAGAGAACATCATCAATCTAGTAGTTTGTATTGTTTTACCTGATTTATTTTCATTTCATTCAATAAACATTTGATGACCATCGTAACCATCGTAGAATTATGCAAGGATGCTAGCCTACGTTTAGACTTGATACTATAAGTAATGAAGAACAATTAAAGGTTTTTTGACCAGGGGAGTGACACATAAAAAGCAGGATTTTAAGAAGATTAACTTGGTAGTGTTGAGAGGGATGGATTAGAGAGGGGAAGTCAATGGGAAAACATAATTCAATTATACTGATTTTTGCTTTGTTCCCCATCTACATTTCATCCAAGTATCCTTTTCCTTTTAATGGAATATAAGAAGATCTTTGTTTATGCATTGTTTGAGCCAAAAATCTTAGCCAACTTTCCTTCAAGGGCAGTATCACTATTTTCTAATTAATTTTCAACCTGTTTTCTGAAAGAGGAAAATATTTCATTTGATATATCTTTTTGGTTTTGCCATGGGTTCATCTACTTAACACTATTTCACATTGTTTCTTTGTCCTGACATGCTGAGATTGCCTCAGGGGACGAAGCCAGCTCCCAGGAGGAAACTACCCAGGGAAACTGAGACACAACAGAAACTGGGCGGACTGGCCTAGAGAAAGGTTGCATCAGGAGTTCTGAAATCAGCACAATCACAATTTATAAACAACTCAAGAGACAGAAATAAGCCAGAGATAACCCAGCACCTTTCAGAAGACCTGAAGTCAGCATAATCTCCATTTTTTAAAAGCAGAATCTGTCAGGACATAGGGGGGAATCGGCTCCAGGTTCGATAGTATGTAAGGAGAAATATACAAAAACAGACTCGAGTGAGAAATCTGTACTGGGCCACCTGTAGATGGAGGCAGAAGGTGAGTATTGATTTCAGTTCTAACATATAGACTCCAGAAAGGATAGAATTACAGAAGACATGTTGATTCCATGAAAAAATGAAGGGGCAAGGGGAGGATGGAGGAAAGGCACTGCCTGGGTCTGAGACAAAATTAGTAAGAAGAATAAAATATAAATCCAATATCTGATAGTATAGCTGATAATATTAAAAATAATAAATTAGTAATAATGATAATAACGACATGTGTATAGCACTTATTATGTGCCAGATACTATGATAAGAACTTTCCAATCATTATCTCTTCCTCATAATAACACTTATAGGTAGGTGTGATTATTCACTACATTTTATGGATGAGGAAACTGAGGCCAGCAGTAGTTAAGTGACTTATTTGGGGTCCCATAGCTAGTGTGTACAAATCAGGCATTTTTAGAGATTAATAATCACGTGTCTATTAAATGAGATAACATATTTAAAACTCTTCGTGAATCTTAAAGTGCTAGAATTTTACCTTTTCTGCTTCTTCCTTCTCTTCATTATAATTCTTTACAACTTTTCTGTCATGATGCTGAAACCTTCTCTCCATATTCCAGAAGGACCTTTGTTTATCCGGATCAGAAATGTCAGATATTTTTCTGTTGCCAGTTTGCACATAGATGCCAAATAAATACTTGTTCAATAAAGAATTAACTGCATGTTATCAAAACCATTTGAGGGTTCAAACTAATCAAGGAATTATAAAATAAAAAGGTTTGTCCTTTAAGTTGGTGGAGCAATAGGAGGTATTATGAAACCTCCTATATGGACGGTAAAGTGGGTTTACTTTGAATCCGCTTTAGTGACCCTGTAGCTGGGTGTGGTTTGTGATGAATCAGCTGACAGGACACTTTGCTCATTGGACTCATGAGGGGGTGACTGGTTTCCCTCAATTAGTAATTAGTTTATAAAATGAATTCAAGAGTAATAAGCTCTGATATCATGAATGCTATTTCTGACTGCGATTGTTAGATTTAAACCTAGAAGATCAATAAGCTTAAAGATGTCTTCAGTAATGTCCAGGAGAAGTGCTAACTGACAGACTTCCCCTTGGAATGCTGATAATAAACCAGGTCACTATCAGCTTCTTTTATATTATCTAGTTTAATGATGATAAATAAGGTAAAGGAAAGGTTGGGATAAATATTGGGGAAAGAGGGATTAAGGATGAATCCTAAACCTTATCTACATAAAGAATATATGTTAATTCTTCAGTAGATTCCTAAAGAAGCTGATGTCCTGAAGCCTGCCCTGCAGATTGCCTTGGCCAGGCCAAAGGCCTGACTCTGATTGTTTGATGGTTCACTATGACTTTGATTTTATAGCTGACCTTCTTGTTGATAATTAGTGGATTTGTATATGGATGTTGAATGATGACTAAAGCTGGATGCTTACTGTTAGCACAGAGTAGCCAATGAGCAGCCTGGGTACCTAATCCCACCACCTATCAGTAACCTAGCTAAGAGACACTTCGGAGATGATCCTCCTCCCCCTCCCCCCGAGTATCTCAAAATTGAGACCCTGATGTTCTAAGTTTCTCCCTTTTTATAGGCCCATCTCAACTGACTTTTGGTCTCATGCCAGCTCAATGCCATCTCTGCATTCTGTGTTCTAAATCAGTAACTGGTGTAACATCCATGATCTTAAGTGGGGTCAAGGCTGCCTCACAGAATCCCACAGTGCCCCCCAGAACTCCAGGAGAGGGGGCAGTTGGGGCAGTTAAGAACCTGGGTATAAAAAGCCAAGACACCCAACTTGCAAGGACACTTTGGACACTGCTTTTTGGGGTCCAAGGGAGGCTGGGAAGAAATGTAGCTTTGCTTTTTGTTAGCTCATCTCTGACCTTAGGGAGCAGAGTGTTACCTTGCTGGTTTACTCCATTGAGAGAAATATCACCTCACTTACTAGATCTCAACTATCTTCTAGCAAGATTATCTTTCCATCTTAAACCTAGTTACATTAGATTAGGAGAAGATTATTTACTGAGTGGGATAGTAGTTAAATTGTTGGAATGTGTAGCCAACAAGTTCATTGAAGATTTTAGTTAGCTTACCTCCCTCTCATTCCTAACACCATTTCCCCTCACCCTGTTTTCCTGAAAATAATAAACACCTTTGTTTGATGAGCTTCTGGGCCTGTGAGAAGCTATACTGGGCTATACCCACCATCCTTATACTTTTCCAAGGAGAAGATCCATTCTTTCAAGCATTGGTGCAGTTTCTTCCCTGAGAGCAAGCCTTCTGTATTTGAAGATAACTTGGACCTTATTCTATCCTGGGGTTTAGGGAAATAGTTTAAACAGCGAGACTTGCAGACCGCTGTGGGATTATCCTCAGTCAATCTACCAACTTGGCCCTGAATTTACCAACTTGTATAGCCTCCATAGCTTGAACCTAGAGGGATTCAGTTAAATAGTTTTTTGCCTTCTAGTCCAACTGCTCCCAGGGCGGGGAGGAGGAAGAATTCTACTCTCTCCTACCCCTCCCCTATAGGGCAGCCAGCTTCTTCCTTTAGCTGGACTCCTTTGCTAACCATAGCTAATCTGAGTCAATTCAACACTGGCAATCATAGTGGTCCAAAATGGCTTCTTGCAAAAGTATTTACAGAATGAAATGACAAGCTTCAAGATTTCTAGAAATAAATTGTAGAGTAAAAAATTGCTGCACATGAAACAGGAAAAAATGGATAAATCAAGGTTATGCCACTATTCAGATTAAAAATAAAAGCCTTACAGTCCATTTTATTAATTCTAAGACAGAAGAGTGGTAGGAGATTAGCAATGAGGATTAAGTGACTTCTTAGGATCACACTACCAGGAAGTGTCAGAGGCCCAATTTGAACCCAGGACATCCCATCTCTAGACATGGCTCTCAATCCACTAAGCCACAGCTGCTTCCCACTTTTTAGATGTGAGACAAAAGGCAAGTTAATAATCTACTAAGAAAATCAGTTTCATCATCTGTAAAAGGGGATGACTAAATCTGTAATGTCTATCACAGAATTATGATGGGACTACAATAAAATCATATGTTAAAGTTCTTTTTAAATAAGAAAGAGCTACATAGAAGTTAGTTATTGATAATATGAGAAGAGTGTCCTTTAGACCTTTTCCTTTTTGTTTTCCAATGATATCTAAAACTCTTGATTTTTGACACATTAAAAAAACATTTTACAGGGGGAAAAATGCTCTCTCAATAATTGTCAGTGGCTGAAGACCTTACCCTGCCTAAATTCCATGCAAAAAAATTTTATGGTAAATAGATGAAAGGGGAAAAGGCAGAAACTAGCCCAGGAGATTTCAGAGAACAAATATTTGGAGCTAAATTATGTAGTACAGTTTGTGGAGAATTACCACAGTGGGAGTTACAGTTCCTACTCATAACTTAAAAAAAAAAGGAGTAATCCTTTTAATGTTACCACAGGGAGCTGAAAGACATAATGCACCCACTAAACATTTAACTTATAGTCAGCCAACAGTATTTAACTGAAGTAAATAAATCTAACTCCATAAATGATTAGAAATATCAAAGCTAAGGTGAGCATAGTCTGAACATTTTTCCTTGGGGAAAAAGTCAAATATGAATTCTCCTAAGTTATAAAAGTCAGAGACTAATCCAAAGAGAGCATTTAATTGTAGTGTTTTTTCCAAAGGAGAGGAAATATGGTGTAGTCTTGGAGTGAGGATGAGATAGATGTATGTCCCTGTTTTTTAAAAATACCAGCTGTGCAACTTGTGGTAAGTCACTTGACCTCAATATACTCCATGAAATATTTCTAAGGCTCCATATTGTAGGCCAGTCGCAGATCCAAATGAAGGGAGGAAGTTTATTCGCTGAAATTGGAAGTTCCCTAAATTGAAGATATTGAAAGTCTAGGCCCCCAAAACCCTAAAATAAAATTATCAAAAATGTGAAATAAGTTATAATAAAGAAAATTATTAAATATATTACTAGCAAGTAAATAATATTTCATTTTTAATTCATGCAGAATATTTTGGAATATATTTATATTGAGGAAATAAATAGAAATAGGATCTCTTTTAAAAGATGTCTTAAAATAATAATCAGAGCTATTGACCATATATATCCATTCCAAACTTTAAAATATTTTTAGAGTAACTTTTTAAATTCTTAAAAACAAAATATATAGGATACAGTCTGTATACTGCAGTCAACAGAAAGAAATCAATACATAAAGAATTTTTTTTAATTTTCCATTTTTATATTTATTAGAATTACTTTAGTCACTTATCAGCACAATTCAACTATATTACTTCACAGGAGCTCTTTTGAACTTCTTTGTTTCTGAACTGTGTCTATTCTTCTCCCCTTAAGCACCTGGGTGGCTCTCATATCCAGAGGCTTATTATGTTGGTACAAAACTTAATGCAAATGTTTGCTTGTTTGTTCTGTATCTTAACTCCCACTAAAGCCATACATCAGCCACCACTTCCTCAGTAACAGCTTGCGCTACCACCCTTCTCCTGCTGTATCTAAAAACAATTCTAGGGGGCAGCTGGGTAGCTCAGTGGATTGAGAGTCAGGCCTAGAGACAGAAGGTCCTAGGTTCAAATCCAGCCTCAGACACTTCCCAGCTGTGTGACCCTGGGCAAGTCACTTGACCCCCATTGCCTACCCTTACCGATCTTCCACCTATAAGTCAATACACAGGAGTTAAGGGTTTAAAAAATTTAAAAAAATTTAAAAAAATATTAAAAACAATTCTGAATTTTGCATTATTACTCCAAAGTATTTATCCTCTGGAGAACAATTTGGATATCACTCTTTTACCAAAGTATCTTTGGAATTTGTAGTTCTTTTATGCTTAGATTTTATTTTAGGTCATCTCTGGGACAAAACTTAAATTAATAAATGACTGGAATCAAGTTTTTCCATCAGCAAAGCATAGGTAGCCACCATCAAAGTCACCAAACGCAAGGCCCCTTGACTTTCAGTGTATTTAACACAAAGACTGTTATGTCTATTATGGAAATGCTGGTTGAAATGATTATGATTTAGTTGGAGGTTAGAACAAAGCCTTCCAGTTCATTACATAGTTTATACTTTGGCAGATAATGGAAATTTAGATGAAATGCATATACTATAAGTATATGAATCACATTAGCCTGATGAGTTTTTAAGGGTTGAATTGGAAAAAATCCATTAGCTGTAATTGCAGTACAACCTATGGAATATATATGGAATCTATATGTGTGTATATATACATATATATATGTAAGTATGTATATAAATATCCATCTTTCAGAGAAAATATTTAAAGTCTAGATTTCTCAAGGTTTTTCAGAACCATCCCCTTTTTCTTTTCACTGTTAAACACTAGCCTTCAATGTACAGAAATCATACCAAGAAAATAACATAGTATGATTTAGCAGAGAAATTTAAGACAACTTTCTTGGTAATACAAACATAAAGAAAGGTTTCAGTTGAAAAAAAAATGATGATTTTTAAAAGCTAATAGGAATAATGGGCTTAGCAGGATGTTAAAAGAAGAACAGTGTTCAAAGATAAACAATATGAACTTGAAGTGGAAGACAGCTTAGTTCTTTTTTAAAAATTTCAACTTCAATAAATATACATTAAGCACTTTTAATATGCAAGATACTGGTGACATAAAGGAAAGAAACAATTCCTTCTTTGTTTTGGTCTTAGCACATGCTTCTCTCAGTCTATTATAGTTCTTTTCATGGTTTTATTTATTCTTTTCATTGTTTTATCTATTCTTATCTCCAGCCTCAGTTTCTACATAGGTAGGCACATGCTTAGGCCAAACTATATATTTTCCCCTCTTGATAGTGGGGATAAACACAGCTTGATCCTAGAGTTCAGTGGTCAAGCACAGGTCCTGAATTCTGCAGGAATTATCTACTACAGTTCAAGCTCAGGGCGCCCACACATTGCATTGAACTGGAGTTTGGACTGGCTCAGGCTGCATAGAAACTGGTCTAAACATTCCTTCTGCTATGAATGCTGTCACTGGGCCCCTCAGCTCTGAAAGGATTTTTGGCCCTAAATGTCCCTTCATTTTGTGGCCTCGCCTTCTGCTATGGTACTGGGCTATTTCCTATTTGTGTTTCAAAACCTAGTAGACCTCAGTTTGGGCCATCTTTTTTTCTTGGACTAGACACAGGAGTTTACAACTGACTGTCTTTGATTTTATTTAGTGTTTTCCTTCCTGGTACATTTTCTGAAGCTATTCTTTTGTGTTTGTCGGGGATTTGAGTTCCTCTACATCATCACACAAAACTACCTTCCCTCCCTTACTTGACATTTTTTGCCTTTGAGGAGTGAATTCTATTAGTGAATATAACAAACACATAGATAAGTTAATATAAATTATATATGAAATAATTTCAAGAGAACACTAACCAATGGCAAAAGAATTAGGAAAGGTCTCATATAAAAAGTGGTACCTAAGTTATGCTTTGAAATAAGATAGGAATTCTTTTTTTTTTTTTTAATTTTTATTTTAAACCCTTAACTTCTGTGTATTGGCTCCTAGTTAGAAGAGTGGTAAGGGTGGGCAATGGGGGTCAAGTGACTTGCCCAGGGTCACACAGCCGGGAAGTGTCTGAGGCCAGATTTGAACCTAGGACCTCCCATCTCTAGACCTGACTCTCAATCCACTGAGCTACCCAGCTGCCCCCAAGATAGGAATTCTTAAAGTTGGAGGTAAAGAAATGTTTTCAAGACTTAGGCAATCAACTTTGGATTCTCTTTTATGTAATATGCAATCAATCATGCAATATAGGAAAAAAACATTGTTCTAAAATCTAATGATGAAGACATGGAAATGAAATCTAGTTCTTGGTTCCCAAGGCAACTGTTTTTTAAAAATATTTAATCTTTTTCTCTAATTACATGTAAAAATAATGTTAATATTCACTTTTTAAAATTTTCAGTTGAAAATTCTCTTCCTCCCTTTCCTCTCCCCTCATTTAGAAGGTTATGTTTTAGCTCACCCTTATTCATTCTTTAGACTTTAGACACCAGGAATATGTCACCCCACCCAACTTAGAATTAAGTGGTGAGGGGGGAGGTCTATGACCCACATGTGCTAGTAAGTGACAAATCAAAAACAAGTGACTGCCCTTTGGGCAGTCCAAAACAAGGCTGAGGCTGCCATTTGTCCACATAGTACTAGAGGTAGATGCAGGAAGTGATGAAAAGAGCTATCTTTTAAATATGATGGTAACTTCCTGTGAATGGGATTTTGCCTTTTGAGCTTGGCCTTGGAGGAGCTCAGGGGAGACCTCAGACTGCTTCCCTTTGAATTGTCATGTGGGTAAGTTAGACTGACTCCCTTTCTTTTCCCTTGGCGTTTCTGGAGGCTCTAGCCTCAAAAGAGGTCTCTCCTCCTAGAGGATGCCTCGTGGCTAGAAGTCTTGTTTAATTCACCTCTGGGCCCCCTTTGCTGGGGCCTCTGAAGCTCTGCCTGGTTTGGGCCTTCAGACCAGGCCGGAGTAAGAGTAATTCTCGCTGTCTCTCTCTCTCATTTTCCCTTCCTTTACTCTTCCTAATTGTAAATAAACTACCATAAAAGCCATCCTGACTTGGGTCTTTCATTGGAATGAATTGTGAAAATCGATTCTTGGCAACCAAACTTTAAATATCCAGTCCAACCATAATTTTTCCCCTTTTACAGTTTATGAAGTCAAATAAATCATATTTCCATCTTCATCATGTTGTGAAAAAAGACAAAAAATTTTTAAAAATAAAGTAAAAATATAGTATATTTTGATCTGTATTCAAACTCCAACAGTTCTTTTTTTCTGGAGGTGAATAGTTTTTTTTTTAACCATGTCTTTCATAATATCTTATATTTTTGTATTGCTGAGAATAGTTAAGTTATTCACAGTTGGTTATCATAAAATATTGCAATTGCTGAGTACAATGTTCTCCTGGTTTTGCTCACTTTTCTTTATATTAGTTTATTAAATCTTTCCAGGTTTTTCTGAAAGCATCCTCCCAATCATTTCTTATAACACAATCATATGTCAAAAATTCTTCAGCTATTCCCCAGTTAATGGTCATGTCCTCAGTTCCCAATCCCTTGCCACCACAAAAAGAGCTCCCTATAAATAAATAAATATCCATATATCTATATCTATATATGTATATATGTATATTCCCATAGATGTCCTTTTCTTTTTTTGTTTCATTTCTTAGGGCTATAGCGTTAATAGTGGTATTACTGGCTAAAAGAGTATGCACAATTTCTTAGTCTTTTGGACATGGTTCCAAATTTTTCTCCAGAATGGTTGGATAAGTCCACAATTCCAACAATAGTGAATTAGTTTCCCAATTATCCCACATCCCCTTTACCATTCACCAGTTTCCTTTTCTATCATATTAGTCAATGTTAGGTGTGGAGTTCAGAGTTGTTTTAATTTTCATTTTGTATGATTGTAGTTAGCTTTGATTTCTTTGTCTGAATAGTCAGCCAATTATTCAATACTATTAGACTCTCTCTACACACACACATACACACACAAACACACAAACACAAACACACATATGTATGTATGCATATATAAAGAAATAGCTTACCCATCCATGAAATCATAGATCTGATTCCAAACTCCAAACCCCAAAATATCTGGCAATAATTTTTGTGTAAGTCACTGAAAGACAAGTTTAGCTGAATTGGGAGTTTCATCACTAGCAAACTGGCCATTGGGTAAATACTTAACTCATGAAGATAATCCAAGGATAAGTAGATTTTAGAGTTTGTGTCAATTAAAGTAATACAGCAACAAAGTCATATTCCCCTGAAATGTTGGAAGTTAAGTATGAGAATAATAAGTATAAAAGTCAGCTAGTTTAAATTAGGTTCCTTATGCTTAATTTAGAGGCAGAGTGGAGCAGTGGGCCTGGAACTGATTTTTTTTCAGATTTGTCTCAGACGCTTATGAGCCATGTAACCAAGGGCTAGTCGTTTAACACTGTTTACTTCAATTTCCTCATCTATAAAGAGCTGGATAATGAAATGGCAAAGCTTTCCAGTATCTTTGCCTAGGAAACTCCAGAAGGAGACACAAAGAACCAGATAGAACTGAAAAAAAACAACAACAAACAAACAAACAAAAAAAAAACAACTGAACATAAACAACCAAAAGACCTGACATAGAAATAATAGTTTTAACTGGAATATTGCTTTAAGTATTAAATTATTACTTTGTTCCTGGTGACTAGATCTTTGAACCAACATATAAAAATTTAGAGGGTACCAGTAATAGCACCAGAGTAGGCATAGTAACAACATATCCAGCTTTCCCCCCCACCATACAATAATGATGAGTTTTTGTTTGCCCTTCACTAATTTAGAAACTTCTCACTTGTCTCAGAATATTTTTCTTTTCCTTAGCAGACCATTTGTGGTAATGCACTTTTGACCTGTCCATCCTATCTCTCATCGGATTTAATTATATTGTTATATAAATTATATATAATTATATTGTTATATAAATTGTAACCTCAATCCCCCTACCAACCTCTCCAAAACCTGTCTTAGAATAGGAATAGATAGATAATTAGTATAGTGATAAGGCAAGATAAGGATTTATTATTTTTGAGGGAGGGGGAGCATAAGATAGGAATAGGAAATAGCGATGCATGAATTAAGTGGGAAAGTCCTACCACACAAAAAAGGGATACTGTAAGGATGGGATTTGCCCAAGGTGGATAGGACAGGAGGAGCCGGAGAAGGAGTGGCTGACAGTCAGTGACAGTTGGTGAGTTGAGACCAGAGGGAATTCTGGGAGATTCTCCGGAGGAGGAAGGAAGGAAAAAGGAGTTCTGGCAGAGCACTGAGAGAGGGAGGAGAACATCTCAGCTCAGATCCAGTCCTGAGGGCTTCCTGAGGATCTTTTTTTGGACACTGAAACCCGAATTCCCTGGTCAAAGGCATCCCATCGCATCTCACCCAGCAAGACTTCAATCATCCAGTTAGCTAAGTGTTTGGACTCCATTTTGGGAGCAATCTCTTAGGGTCCTTCTCCCATTACCCAACCTTGCTGAGAGACCCTTTCTGATCCGACTTGCAATTATAGAGAAGGATAGAAATAGAAACAGAATGAGAAGAGGCAGGGGGAGACGCTTGGAAGTGGGAACCCCAAAGGTTCCCACCTGAGTGACGACGCCATAGAAATAGAAAAGAGGGCACCCCCAAATCCCTCTGCCCTTCACCCCTTTCCCTAACCCCTGAATTGTGAAGAATAAAAGCCATTCATTAGTCAGATACTATTCCAGAGTGCCTGAGAGACAAGGGGGAGAAGAATCACAGCTTGGTCTGGCTGCCTCCATCTTGAAGCTAGACCACTCTCTGTGAAGTTGATTGACCTTGGGGGAGGCTTACGTGAACCCCACCCTCATTCAGAATCGGATTGGGGTCTCCCATACCTCATCTTATAGGGAAGCCTTGCCTCCAACTCTTGTGGGGTGGCACAATCATGCGGGTCACCCAGTTCAGGGGTGACATTCCCTCAAAGTCTCAGCAGTGCATATTTGGCAGGAGGGGAGAGCTAGAAGAGAGTCTCATCTCATAGCTTCTCTCTATCTCCCCTCCATCACTAACATTGGTTTACTGGCTCTGTTAATTATTGTCATATGACCCAGAAAAATAACATTCCACAATATGTAAAAAGGATAAAGTTTTAGAAGTCTTAAATCTGGAAGGTTTGCAACAAAGATATAATGTTACTGTAATATAGGTAATATTTAAGCTTATGGATAAGATGCATTTCGAATTAGTCATCAAGGAGGTTTTAACCACATAATAAATATTATTTAAAATACAGTTTAAGGAAAAATAAAGACATTCTACTTTCCACTTATGTAACATAAAACTTTCAAGCTTTCTTTTACCCCCAAGATTTGTTAGAAAATTATATAGACTAAAAACACTTAAATAAAAATACTGACAACATCAATATTATTTTTAGGGAACTGATATAAAATAATAACACTAATAGTAATAATAATATCAAACATTTGTAAATCACTTGAAGGTTTAAATAGCATTTTAAATATAGGATATCGTATGATCCTAATGATAACTATATGATGGTGATACTATTATACTAATTTTGCAGATGAGAAAATTTAATGGAATGATTAATAAATTTAATGGAATGATTAATAAAGTCTTCCTAGGGATTCAAAAATATTAAGCGTCTAAAGTAGGACTTTCAAGGCAATTTTCCTGACTTCAAGTCTAATAGACTATCTACTATACAAAGATATATTATATCTCAAATATTTTTCAACTTTAAAAAAAAGTTTCCAAGAAAATATCTACATGGTTATGGCAGGGCCATATTATACCTCCATTTTAGAAGCATTTTTGATTTTATATTTTGAAATAATTCAGAAAGAAGTTATAATCCTTTTAAAATAGCTTAGATCAGAGATCCATATTATACAAGGTATAAAATTGCAAAATTATGAAAGAAAGCGATAGTATGCTAATTTTAAGATTTTTTTGGAAGGGAAAAGTTAAGTGGTTTAGATTCTGTTTCCTAGGAACATAAAAGCCCAATTAGAAGGGCATTCACTTTATATTATCTCAAACTTCTTTCTTTTCTATTTTATATAAATTAGTTTTTACTTGGTTAATTGTTCTTTTGGTTCTTTTTTTTTTTTTTTTTTTTTGCCAAGCAGTTTTTTTTTCTGCTTCTAATGAAACCAAAAATAATTCTTCTTACATAGACAAAGAAAATATTTGTTTGGTGATAGAGCAAACAACTAAGAGAATGGACTATCTTTCAGAAAAACAAAAATCAGACATTAAACACTTTTTCTGAAAGAGAAGGAGGTACCTACATGAACTTTTCCTGTAAATTTTCCCAACCCCAAACAGCTTCTTCTTTTTCCTTCTTCTTTTTCTCCTCATCTTCATTATAGCACTCATTTTCACTCTCACAGCGACCATTATTTTTTCCCAGCTGCTAACAAATATACCAATGTTATTAAATATCTTCACTTGACCCCATCTTCTTTAGCTATGGTTATATCTTTTCCTTCCTCAGCTAAGCTCCTTGAGAAAAATAAATTCTACTTGTTTCAACTTCCTCATTTTTTGCTGCAAATTATGTGCACTTATAATCATATAACAGGGCAGGTAGGTGGGGCTGTGAGTAAAGTATAAGATATGAAATTAAGAAGATTTAAGTTCAAATCCAGCCTCAGAAACAGTATTTTGTGACCCTAGGCAAGTCACTTTACCCTATTTGCCTCAATTTTTCATCTGTAAGGTAAGATGAGGAAGGAAATGACAAACCATTCCAGTATCTTTGCCAATAAAACCCCAAATAGGGTCATAGACAGTAGAAGTGATTAAAATAACTGCACAACCACAAAAACACATAGAGTTCTTATTTTCATTGTCAACAATACAAGTTTTACAGATTATTAGAGTATGTTAGTCCTTTATCCCTCTTTGGAGCTGATTGTTTAAAAAAAAATTACAAAAGCACCAACACAAAATAAATTCAAATTTCTGGAACAGGGGTTTTTAACTTGAAGTTTATAGATTTCAGAGGGTCAATGAATTTGGGTGGGAAAAAATCACAACTTTTTTCAATATTTTTATAATCATAAATATTTAGTTTTGTGAATTTGAAATGAAAGAGGTTAACTATGCTTCACAATATTCCAATATGGTCCATGACACAAACAAAATTAATAATCTCTGATTTAGAGCACCAAACTTTACTAATGTTCATTTAAATATTTCCTAGTGCTTTAAGTTGGAAGGATAATGAATTAAAATGCCTATGTTTATTAGTACCTTTACTCAGAATGAACTAAAAATGTAACTATGAAAGACATAGGTTTTAATCAAGTATTGGTTATTTTTGTAAGATTTCATGATAATGAATTTAGCTTGATGATTCTAAATGTATAACTCTGAGAGCAGTGAATTTATTTTTATACTCCATCCTTTACCATATTACAAAGATAAATGAAAAGCTTGTCATAAGTCTAACTGGCTCTTCTAAAACACAAATGATTGCTTGATAGTTAAGATCCTTCCCAAACTATTGATTTGAATGATTCAGTGCTTTTAAGTCTATGTCATTCTCTAGTATTTCTCTCCTGGAAGCTTTACCTTGGGATTCTTCTGACTGGCTTCCAATATATTCCTGAGACAGGCATTTCCTCTTCCCTGTAAGTTTTAAAATTAATATTTAATGCCTCCAAAGTATGATATTTATAAGGATTTATTAAAACGCAGGGAAAGAGTCCCAACTCACTCTTCCCCATGCAGCCTCCAGTACAAAAGCCCAGTGACCATGCCAAGAAACCCATTTCAATACAGCCCACAAAAACCAATGAGCAATAGGAAAAGGCTTAAGTAAGGAATTATGGATATGGCGAAGGGGAGTTTGGGTAATGTAGTTTAAAGGGGTACAAGGTCTTTTCAACTTTACATTCCTCTTCTCCATTTTTGCCTTCCCTTTATGTTTTTTTTCTTCTATCAGATTATAAGTGTCTGTAACACATAGTATGCGCTTTATATTCATTGATTTACTAAATTCCCGTAAAATTCCTTTTCCCCTGATTTTCTTGCTTTATGCTCATGATGTGGGAGAAAATGCTCCCAAGTTTGTAGCAGGGTTGCCCCTAAGAATGGGAGACTCAAACTTTGCTCACTTCAGAAGTAAGAAAATAATTTTATTTGAAGTAGTGGTGGGTTTTGGTAGTATAATAACCCTATAGCTAGTGGAATAGTCTGGGGGCTAATGAGGTAGCCTTAGGGCTGACAGTCCTATTACTGTCCTTTACTGCACACTATGAGACCACATCAATCACTCCTGTCTGTGCATTCTAGGTGCCAGTTGTACTAACCGATTTTCTGTTTCTTCCACATTTGGAAGTACCATTTATTATGTGGGTATTTTGCACTGGTTGCATCCTTGCTAACAATATGATCCTTTTTGAACTCTACTTTATAGCTTATTTGGCTTCTTTAAAGACTCAGCTGAAATCATTCTTTCTCCTTGATACCATTTCCAAGCCCTGTTAATTCAGGGGAATTACCTTCTATTTACTGTATACATATTTTTTTTAAACCCTTAACTTCTGTATATTGGCTCCTAGGTGGAAGAGTGGTAAGGGTGGGCAATGGGAGTCAAGTGACTTGCCCAGGGTCACACAGCTGGGAAGTGTCTGAGGGCAGATTTGAACCCAGGAACTCCCGTCTCTAGGCCTCTCAGTCCACTGAGCTACCCAGCTGCCCCTATATACATATTTTTAAAGAATTTATTGATATGTTTTGTTTTTTATTTTCATATTATATTTTGAGATTCTTTTACCACAATAACACTCTATCCCCATTATATACCGCAACTTGATCATACATTCTCCAACTATCTTTTAATATACTTTAATAATTTATCAGTTGGGGATTCAATCATGTTCTTACAAATTTGACTTTGTTCTGTTTATATTTGAAAACTGAGTCCTTGACCAAAGAGATTAACTATAATTTCCCATTTCCCATTTCCTTCTAAACATGGTTTCATTGGTTTTGTTTCTGCATAATTTTTTTTAAAGTTAAGGTAAATAAAATTATCCATTTTAATTCCCATGATCCTTTCTAATTCTCATGTGATCATAAATTCTTCAATGATCCATACATCTGACAGGTAAATATTTGATGTTCTCTTAATTTTATAATGATACTCTTTATGTCTAAGTCATATAGATACATACATATATATATATATATTGACCTAGTCTTGATATAGTATGAAAAGTTGGTTTAAAACTAGTTTCTGTCAAATTGACTCACTAATTTCCCAGGAAATTTTGTTAAATAGTCTGTTTTTACCTTTAAACCTGAGATTTGAGGTTTTATCAAACATTAGATTATTATGGTAACTTAGTACTATGCAGTATGTATCTAATCAACTCCACTGATCAACCACTATATTTCTTAGACAGTATCAGATTGGTTTTACCACTTTCTAAATACAGTTTTTCAACTGGGATTGCTAATCCACCTTCCTTCACATTTTTTTTTAAATTGATTTCCTTGATATTTATAATCTTTTGTCCTAAATAAATTTTGTTGTTAATATTTCTAATTATATAAAATTTAGTAATTTATATAGTAGTGAATAAGTAATTTAATTAATATATAATTGTCTTTTTATTTTTTGGACTCAGCTTACCCATGAACAATTACTATTTCTCCTATTGCTTAAATCTGACTTTATTTCCTTAAAAGTGTTTTGTAATTTTATTCGTGTAGTTTCTGCGTTCAACTTGACGTATAGACTGGCAAATATTTTATATGGTGTTTAGTTGTTTTAATTTTATTTTTTTATTTTTTAATGCTCATTAACTTACTTTATTTTTTATTGTAATGCAAAGCATATTTTCATATTGGTCATTGTTGTAAGAGTATACTCACACAGAACCAAAACCCCAAAATAAAGCCAAAGATACAAAGATGTGAAAGACAACTTCATTGGTTCTTTTTCTGGAGGTGGATAGCATTCCCCATCATAAGTCTTACAGGACTATCCAAAATCATTGCACCGCTGAGAGTAGCCTCATTTTCACAGATAATCATCATCCAATATGGCTGTTATTGTGTACAATATTTTCCCAGTGATGCTAATTTTGCTCTGCATCAGTTCCTTTACATCTTTCTAACTTTTTCTGAAATAATCTTGTTTATCGTTTCTTATAGAACAATAGTAGTCCATTAGCAGTACCATTCCCTGACTGATGAACATCCCCTCAATTTCCAATTCTATGCCATCACAAAAAAAGAACAGCTATAAATATTTTGTACAAGTAGGTCCTTTCTCCTTTTTTATTATCTCTTTGGGATACAGGCCCAGTGGTGCCATTACCACAGCAAAGAGTATGCACAGTTTTATAGTCCTTTGGGTATAGTTTGAAATTGCCCTCTACAATGGTTGGTTCAGCTCACAACTCCACCAACAATGCATTAGTGTCCCAATTTTACCACACATCTTCCAACATTTAGCACTTTCCTTTACTGCCATATTGACCAATCTGATAGGTATGAGGTGGTATCTCAGTGTTGTTTTAATTTGCATTTCATTAATGAAGAGTGATTTAGAACATTTTTAATATGATATTGATGGCTTTGATTTCTTCATCTGAAAATTGCTTGTTTATATCTTTTAACCATTTGTCAATTGGGGAATGCTTTGTATTCTTATCAATTTCAATTAGTTCTTTATAAATTTGAGAAATTAGACCTTTATCAGAGACATTTGTCATAAAAACTTTCCCCCCCCCCCGTTCATTGTTTCCTTTCTAATCTTGATTTTGTTAGTTTTGATTGTACAAAAGCCTTTTAATTTTATATAATCAAAATTATTCATTTTACATCTTGTAATATTTTTATCTCTTATTTGTTCACAAAGTCTTCCCTTCTTCATATATCTGCCAGATAAACTATTCTGTATTCCCTTAATTTAGCTACAGTATCACTCTTTATATCTAAATAATATATCCATTATGACCTTATCTTGGTATAGAGTGTGAGATATTGGTTTATACCTATGTGCAAGGAAAGTTAGGATAGAATGGAAGCTGGAAAAAGGTAGCAATAGAGTCAAGAGATCATGAGACAGGGGGCATGGCAATGTCTCCTGTACTGCCCCCTGAAATGACGCCTGGGCAGCCCAGCCAAATTAGAAAGGCATTGTTGACTCCCTACACATGATGTGTGAGAGTTAGTGGGAGGAGAAAAGGTTTGATAAACTGAGGCAAGAGTAGATTTTGCTCTCTTCCAGTTTTTTGGCTGGCCAGATTTCCCTGGGAGAGTGACTAGGGGCCTTAATGGCAGCCACAGAATAGCAAGCTAACTGGAGCAATATGGAAAGTAAACTATATCTCTCTCTCTCCAATTTTTTCCATCTTTTCCCCCTATTATTTTTTATTAACAAAATTATTCACTTATGGCCAATCTCATAATTTTCCTTCTCACACCTACCTTTTACCATAGTTTTTCTAATTTTCCGAGCAGTTTTTGTTAAAGAGTAAGTTCTTATTACAAAAGCTTGGGACCTTTGGGCTCACCAAACACAAGGTTGCTAAGGTCATTTGCCCCTGTATATTGTGTATCTAATCTGCTCCACTGATCTACCATTCTTTTCCTCAGCCAGTACCATATTGTTTTGATGATTGTTGCTTGATAGCACAGTTTGAGATGTGGTATTGCTAGGCCTCTTTCATTCACTTTTTAAAATTAGTACCCTTGATATTCTTGACCTTTTGTTCTTCCAGATGAATTTTATTATTTTTTTCTAGTTTTATAAAATAATTATTCAGTAGTTTGATTGGTAGGGCATTGAATAAATAAATTAATTTAGGTAGAATTGTCATTTTAATATATTAGTTATGCCTACACATGAGCAATGAATATTTTTCCAATTATGTAGATCTGAAATTTTGTGTTTTATAATTGTGTTCATATAATTCCTGTGTCTGCCTTGGCAAGCAGATTTCCCAGGTATTTTATATTGTTTAGCATGATTTTAAATGGAATTTCTCTTTCTAACTCTTGCTGGACTTTGTTGGTAATACATAGACATGCTGATGATTTATGTGGCTTTATTTTGTATCCTGCAACATTACTAAAGTTATTAATTATTTCAATGAGTTTTTAGTTGATTTTCCAGGATTCTCTAAGCATTCTGTTATATCATCTGCAGAGTGATTGTATAGTTTCTTTATTGCCTACTTTAATTCCTTAAATTTCTTTTTTCTTTTCTTATTACTAACGCTAGCATTTATAATCGAATATTAAATAATAATGGTGAGAATGGGCATCCTTGCTTCACCCTTGGTCTTATTGGAAAGGCTTCTAACATATCTGTTGCAGATACTTGCTGAAGGTTTTACATTTATACTACTTATTTTAAGGAGTAACCCATTTATTCCTATGCTTTCTAGTGTTTTTTTTTTCCTTAGTATGAAAGGGTGTTATATTTTGTTGAATGTTTTTTCTGAAACTATCAAGATAATTACGTGATTTCTGATGGTTTGATTATTGAAATGGTCAATTATACAGATAGTTTTCCTAATAATAAACGAGCCCTGCATTTCTGGTGTTTATCTCACCTGGTCATAGTGAATGATCTTTGTGCTATATTGCTGTGTTCTCCTCCCTAGTATCTCATTTAAAATTTTTGTATCTATATTCATTAATGAAATTGGTCTATAATTGTCCTTCTCTTTTTGTTTTTCCTGGCTGAGCTAATAGTACCATATTAGTTTTATGAAAATAATTTGGTAGAATTCCTTCTCTACCTATTTTCCCAAATAGTTTATGCAGAATTGGGATAATTCTTTAAATGTTTGATAGAACTCTCTTATGAATTCATCAGGTCCTGGGAACTTTCTTAAGGAATACACTGATGGCATTTTCAATTTCTTTTTCTTATATGGAATTATTTAGGGGTTCTGTTTCCTCTTTTGTACAAATCTGGGCAATTTGTATTTTTATAAATGCTCATCCATTTCACTTAAATTGTCAGATTTATTGGCATAAATTGGGCAAAGTAGATCATAATAATTGCTTTAATTTCCTCTTCATTGGTGGTGATTTTTCCTTTTTAATTTTCAATAATTATTTGATTTACTTCTTTCCTTTTTTAAATCAAATTAACCAATATTCTGTCTATATTTTTTCATAAAACGAATTCCTAAACTTATTTATTAGTTCAATGGTTACCTTACTTTCAATTTTGTTAATTTCTCTTTTAATTGTTTTAAGATTTCCAATTCAATCTTTAAATGAGAAGTTTTAATTTGTTCTTTTTTTCAAGGTTTTTTTATTTACATTCCCAATTCATTGATCTGTATTTTGATTTTTTATTGATGTTAGTGTTTATAGATATAATTTTTTATATCTTATATTAGTGTTTATAGGTATAATTTTTCCCTACTACTTTGGCTGTATCCCATAAATTTTGATATGTTGTCCTCTCATTTTCATTCTTATTAACAAAATTATTGATTGTTTCTATAATTTGTTATTTGTCCATCCTTTTTATCTTTAGATTATTTAGCCTCCAATTATTTTTTCATTTCTCTTTCAACGGGGCTTTATTAATAGTAATTTTTATCATGTTATGATCTTAAATGGGTACATTTATTCTTTCTTCTTTTCTGCATTTGATTGTGAAGATTTTATGCTCTAATATTTGGTCAGTTTTTGTGTAGGAGCCATGGACCACTTTAAAGAAGGTATATTCCTTTCTATCACCAATCAGTTCTCTCCAGAAATCTATTAGTTTAAACATTTTGAAGATTTCATTCACTTCCTTTACTTCTTTCTTATTTATTTTTTGGTTTGATTTACTAGATCTAAAAGGGGGAAGTTGATATACCCCACTGGTATAGTTTTACTGTCTATTTCTTCCTGAAATTCTTTTAATTTCTCTTTTAAAAATTTAGAGGCTATACCATTTGGCACAAACATGGTTAGTATTGATATTACTTCATTGATTATAGTACCTTTTAGTAAGATGTAATTTCCTTCCTTAACTCTTTTAATCAGATCTATTTTTCTTTATCTTTGTCTGAGTTCATGATGCTACTCCTGCTTTTCTTATTTTAAATGATACATAATCAATTCTGCTCCAGCCCCTTACCTTTACTCTTTGTCTGTTACCCTACCTCAGATGTGTTTCTTGTAAAAAGCATACAATAGGATTATGGTTTATAATTCAATCCGCTATCCACTTCCATTGTATGGGTGAATTCATCTCATTAACATTGTATGGGGTGAGTATTGATGGTAGATGGGTGGGTATCTAGACTCCCCCCTTGTTAGCTTTCAGTGGGCCAGATCAGCTATTCACTCACCCCCACCCTAGGGAAGTCCTATGAGGGAATAAACTCAGTGAGCTTCCCAAACTAGAAAAGCTATAATGGGGATGTTGAAGGAAGGTGTTGGGGTTCAGTTGTGACCTTAATGGATGGGATCCCACCCCCAAAGCCAGCCCTGTTGAGACAAGCCTCAGCCAACTCCTGAGTACAAGTATCTTTACCTCTCAAGATGGAGTCAGGTAATGGTCTTCCCCTCAGCACCAAGATCAGTCACCTCCCCCTTTATGTAACTGTTCCAGACTCTAAGTATCAAACTAACAGGGATTTATTAAAGGATAAATTAAATTCAAGGTACAGGGGAAAAGGGTATGGGGAATCAAGGAAGGAGGGAAAGGATGAATTTCATTATCAGCTAAGTCTTCTCCCAAAGAGAGCAGCTCTGGACTTCTTCAGTGGCTTGGTCCCCGTACCTCACTCTCTCTTCCCATCCTACTGTCTTCTATCAAATATTTCTAAACTAATATAAAAGGGAAGTAATAGGATCAATGGAATTAGGCAGGATCAGGGAAGTGACCCTGCTTCTTTCGAGCCCGCTTCTCCGGGAGTTCAGACCCTATGGCCAAAATGGGAAAATTGCTGTTCAATGTCTTCTTTGTTGGTATTTGTGATCTCCCAATAGTCACAAATAAAAGTACAGAGGAAACCAATTCACTCAGGATCCACTCCACCATCCAAAACTCCCAACCAAAGAACCAACCCCTCAGCTCCTCGTCTAGTCAGGAGAGAAGTAACAATTAAGGACCTTCAGAATTCTCCTCCAAATTCCTCTTGCTGCTGGCCCCTCTCAAATGGACTTCTCTCAGACTTCCATTGGGTCGGTTTCTAGTCCCCTTCCAAGATGAGTGCTTAGTTATCCTTGATTCACCCAAAATCCACACTTACAACATTCACAATTATGATTACCAACTTAGTGTTCCCCTTCATCTGATTTTCTCCTTTTGATCCTGCTCTTTTTTTATTTTTCACTTTGTTCCTTCTCACTAATATTTTGCTTTTTATCACCTTCTCCTACTTCCCCTTCCCTCCTATTACCACCTCCTTTCTCTTGTCTCATTCCCTTCCTACTTCTATATATGGTAAGTTAGAATTCCATACCCCAAATAGTATGGTTGTTATTATCTCTCTGAGCCAGTTATTATGAGAATAAAGTTTATGAATGGTCTGTCACCACCCTCATTCTCCCCTCCACTTTAATAGTTTTTCATATCCCTTTATGTTATATAATTTACCCCATTCCATCTCTCCCTTCCCTGTTCTCTCCTCTTTTCAAACCTTGATTTTATTTTTTTGCATATCATATCATCCTAATCAGCTTACTTCCCCACCCTCTGACTGAGTATACTCCTTCTAACTGTTCTACTAGTAAGAATTTTAAAGAATTACAGATATCCTCTTTTCATGTAGGAATACATACAGTTTAACTTATTGAGTCTCTTAAATTTTCTTTCTTATTTACCTTTTTAGACTTCTCTTGGTTTTTGTGTTTGGATCTCAAATTTTCTTTTTAGATCTGGTCTTTTCCTCAGGAATGCTTGAAATTTCTGTTTTATTTAATGACCATTTTCCCCCTGAAGGAATATATTTAATTTTGTTGGATAGATGACTCTGGGTTGTAAACCTAGATCTTTGACTTCTGAAATATCATATTCCATGTCTTTTTATTTCTTAATGTGGAAGTGGCGAAGTCCTGTGTGACCCTGATGGTAGCACATGATATTTCAATTGTTTCTTTCTGGCTTATTGCAGTATTTTCTCCTTGGCTCATGTAAAAGGGAAACAAATATAGTTGGACTGGATATTTAAAGTTTTGGTCACCAGGAATCGAATTTCACAACTCCAATGAAAGACCCAAGTCAGGATTGCTTTTACAGTAGTTTATTTACAAATGGGAAAAGTTAAGGAAGGGGAAATGAGAAAGAGAGAGAGAGAGAGAGTTACTCCCTGAACCAGGCAGGGATTCAGAGGCCCCAGAAAAGGAGGCACAGAGGTTAATTAAACAAGACTTCTAGCTACAAGGCCTCCTCTAAGATAAGAGGCCTCTTTGGAAAGGCTAGTGCCTCCAGAAACACCAAGGAAAAGGGAGTTAGCCTTAACTTACCCATGTGACAATTCAAAGGGAAGCAGTCTGAGGTCTCAACCCGATCTCTTCAAAGGCCAAGTTCACAAGGGAAAATCCCCTCACAGGAAGTTACCATCATATTTAAAAGATAGTTCTTTTTGTCACTTCTGGTATCCACCTCCAGTACTACGTGGACAAATGGCAGCCTCAACCTTGTTTTGGACTGACCAAAGGGCAGTCACTTGTTTTTGATTTGTCTCTTACTAGCACATGTGGTTCATAGACCTTCCCCCTCTCCACTTAATTCTAAGTTGGGTGGGGTGACATATTCTTGGTGACTAAAGTCTAAAGAATGACTAAGGGTGAGCTAATTCCATTTTCACACTTGGGGGCTGGTGAATTTAGCTAGTATATTCCCAGAAGTTGTCATTTGAAGATTTCTTTCTTGCGGTGATCAGTGAATTCTTTCAATTTTTGTTTTGTTCTCTTGTTCAAGAATATCTGGGCAGCATTCTTTGAAAAAATTCTTATATTATGATGGCCAGGATTTTTTTTTAAATAATGGTTTTCAAGTAGTCCATTAATTCTTGAATTGTCTCTCTTGGATCTATTTTCCAGGTCAGTTGTTTTTTCAATGAGATATTCTCTGTTTTCTTCTGTTTTTTTTCATTATTTTGATTTGATTTTATTGTTTCTTGATGTCTCATGAAGTCATTAGCTTATAGTTGCCCAATTTTAATTTTTAAGGAATGATTTTCTTCTGTCAGCCTCTTTCCATTTTTCCCATTTCTTCTTGCATTGTTTTCATTTTCTCTTCCCCATTTTTCCTCTGCCTCCCTTAATTGATTTTTGAAATCCTTTCTTCCAGAATAAGTCTAATTGATATTTTTCTTTGGGACTTTGCATCTGTTTGCTTTGCTTTCATTGTCCCCTTTTGTGTCTGTGCCTTTCTTCTTGTCTCCATAAAATTTTTCTATAGTTATTTTTTATGTCTCTTCATTTAAAATTTTCCCTCCTCAGTCTAATGCAATGATTGCCAAGTGTTGTAGGTAAATGAATCAATTTCATATAATTCTTAATTTAATAAAATATTTCACTTTTCTTCCTTCTCAGAATTAAACAAAAACAAGAAAAGATATAAGCATCCACTATATATGTTAAGAGAAAAAAATATTGAGTCCATCATGAACTTTACTCCCTTTAGCAAAGTTTCATATTTTTCACATGGCAAACATTCAGATGATCTCATATAGTCATTTTGCATATGACTTGTAATTATAGTCTCAAATTGATCATGTAGAAACATTATATAAAAATTATTATATTTCAAATATTGAAGTACTTTTTTTTCTGTTTCAAAAGCATTCATACAAACCCTTTAAATAGCCAGGTCCCACCTATAAAGTTTCATATTATTTCATTATTATTTTAGTAATATAAATCTCCTATTTTAACTGTTATCTGAAGTCTGATACTTTCATTGTAGAATTAAAGATGCTTTCTTGGTCTCTTAAATTTTAGGCCTTTAATTATTCTGTTTTTAAGACTCAGCAAAGAAATATATTTTATGTTGTTCTATTATCATTTTGAAATATTTTATTTTCCATCATTTGCTCTAGTTGAGATTCATATAATTTTGCCAACTGGAGCCTTGCTATATAACTCCTTTATTATAATGAATAGTTTATAACGTTTTACAAGTAAAATGAAGAGGCATAAACATAAGGACAAATTTTCCCTTTGAATTTCCTTCCTTCTCTGTGCAGAGCACCTAATCACTTCAAAGGGAGTGCCTTTGGAAAGAGGAAAGAAGCACAGCAGTTTTTATTTTCTCACCAAAGGAAATATAGCTGGCATTCTGCCAAATCATTAGACAGTGAAAAAAATGACCCTCAATAATTCTTTTAGAAGAGTTGCATACTAACATGTAGTCATTTTATTGACAATATTAGTGGTATAGTCAATTCTTCTGGAACAATCTTTTACCTCTGGCCTCAGTTTCCCCACCATATTGATTTTTGTTATGACATTCCTGATGTTATGAGGGTCTAAAGCTGGGTATTGTGATAATTAGATTAAGTCTACACTGCCCATCATTAGATTTAATCACCAAAGGTGAGAGCACCCCCAATTCTGGGAGGTCCTTAAACCACATGTGCTAGAGTGGGTGACAAATCAGAGTCAAATGACTGCCCCCTAGGCAGTCCTACGAGAAGTATCTATTGTGATTGGACACTCAAAGCAGGAGGGAGGCACAGGAAGTGATGCATGAGTTACCCCTTTAAAAAGAGGGAGTTGAGTGCATGAGAGGCTTCTGAGGAAGAGGGTGGCTGGTGAAGGAGGTCTTCTAGTTTTCCTGGTTTGTGGAGGAATGCTGGCTGGAGGGCTAAAACCTTGGTGAGTTTAAAGACTGACTGAATCTTCCTGAACTTCTCTTAAGGAACTTCCTTAATATACTCTGTGAAGGAAGCTTTGCTTTATTCACCTCTGGGCCTCTGGCCCTCTGACTCTCTGCTGAGGATTAATTAGATCTACCTGGATCAATTAGAGGATCGTAGTAAATTACTTACTGGGTTAGATTCTTATTTCCTTATTTCCTCTCTCTCTTCTTAATTGTAAATAAACTTCCATAAAAGTCAATTTTGACTTGAAATTATTCTTAATTGAGGATTGATAATAGTTCAATCTTCTGGCTACCATCTTTTAATATATTGAACCCAAAAAACCCCTTTTTCCCCCTTACATTTTAGTGGGTGAACCCTAAGTGAAAGACTTAAGTTGTAGAAATGAAACCCCCGCAGCAATAGTTGTTGTTAATATATGGTAAATCTGCTGAACCCAACTTCAGATATAACAGTGTCCCAGAATTACCAGCTAGATAAAGAATCTGTTGTTAGAATTATACAGCTACTTCTCTAACTGACTTTCTGGCCTAAATTGGATAACATTAGATTGACTGCAAGTTATACTTTGTTATAATTGGTACAATTCTCCTCTTCTCTCAGATATCCCAAGGATATAATCACTAAACCCTAAGATTAGAGATGACACCAAATCTAAGGTAAAGTTTGAAGATTTATTGCCAACAGGCTTAGGAGGGGAAGCAGGATAATGACTGGGAAGGAGGGAAACAGGAAGTCCTTAGGTAACTAAGGCTAATGATGCTAATGATGATATTTGGATTGATGATGATCAGGTTTGCCAGTTACCAGTCTGGTTGGTCCAGACTGGCCTCAACCTAAATCAAGTTACTCTATTAGATGTTGTTGTTTCTTCTTGGTGATTAAATTAGGATCAGGTTATTCAAGATAAGGTTAACACAGGATCAGGGATGGTGAAATTGGTTGGTGTAGGTTGCTGGTAAATTAAGTTGAGCTATGGCCTACCTTTACCAAAAGAACTACCCACTCCAAACCCAATCTCCAAATTGAGATCTCTTCTCAGTTCAAATCCTTCCTTATATACCTGAGCCTCAACTGCATTGGCACCTGCCACCTCCTGCCAGGCTCAGTTCATTCTATATTCTAATCAGGTAACTGTCCATCATTTTGATTTCCATATTGCTGTTATCATTACATTTCTCAGTTAGCCAAGTACTCAGTTTACAAAAGAAAAGAGATATTTAAATAGTACATACATATATATGAATATGTGTGCATAAGTATGTATATATGAATGTATATGCATATTGAAAGTGATCATAGCAAAGTGGAGATATAGCTTACTAACTCCAGAACTACCAAGGTTTGAGTCCTCATGTTCCCATAAATAGCTTTGTTAACTGGAACAACATCACTAAACCCCTCTGATATTTATGTTTCTTAAACATTAAATGACTAAAAATAACACTAACTCTATTTCACAGAGTTGTTGTGAGGATTAAATAATTTAAGGCATTTAAAGATTCATTGTGTAAGTGATTGTACTGATGTAAATTATTGCTATAATTCTATTTTTTCCCAAAGAACACATTGTGTGGAGTTTGGTATTCTACCTCCAAATCCTTAGGGGATAAGAAACTGAGGGAGGTGGTGAGTGTAGAAGTAATAAGCTTAACCTGGGAAGGATATCTTGTTCAGTGGAGTTGAGACCAGGGAAAGCAAGAGATTCAAAGTGGAATCTACACAGTAACAGCAATATTGTAAAGATAATCAATTATAAAGTTTTTCCTAACTGTGCTCAATAAAATGACCTGCCACAAGTATAAGGGTCTTATAATGGTTATCGTATTCCTTGACATCTCAGTGGGTAGGTAAAGGGAAGGAGCAAACTCAGACTTAAAAATAGAAATAAAATTAAAAAATAAATATTTCCCCCCATATTGAACTAAATATTTTTCTTAAAACTTAGTTTTCTGCCCTCTAGAGCCAAATACAAGTCAAATTATTTTTTTCATATCAGTTCTTGAAATATTTCTAAGACATGACTGTGTATTCTAAGTCATTTCTTTTCTAAGATATATTTTTAAATTCCTTGCAATGATGTTCCTTTACCATATCTTAGTCTCATATTTGTTTCTTTTTTTTTTCATGTGTTCCATCTACTTAGACTCAAAGAATTTCAGAGTTGGAAGGGACTTCTGTGGCCATCTAGTTTAAATAATACTTGAAAAAAATTTGCTCATTAATATATGTAATGAGTTGTCATCTGGCCTTTGCTTGAAGAATTCAAAAGTGGGCAAAATTTCTACCTCATTCAAGAGATGATTCCACTTTCGGATATCTTTTTGTCTTTTAGATAGCTTCATTTGTTTCTATTTGATACATACACCTTTATAACAAGCCTAAATTCAACTCTTCAGCTTATATCCTGTACTCTTACTTTTGACCTCTGAGCCCAAACATAATATATATAATCTCTCTTACACATTAATAGCTACTTTAAATATTTGAAGATAGCTATTATTACTGCCCCCTCCATTTACACACATGTATTTCCATACTCCCACTCCCCAACATCTAAGCCTTTTATTCTTTATGATAAATACCTACCTACAGTTCCTTTAACCAATTCACTGATAGGGTCATCTGGAGAACCTTCATCATTCTAGTTTTTCACTACTGTACATTGTCCAAATTACTGATATTTGCCTAAAATTATGAGTGACTCCAATGCTCTAAATTATTTTAACAGGACAAAATATAATGGGATTATTACCAAATTATTACTGGGATCTATAACTCTGTTACTGTGTGCTAGTATGATATTAACTTATCTGCTAAAATACACAATTGATTTATATTGAGTTTGCAGTCTAATAAAGCTCTCAGATGTTTACTTGATAAATGAACTAGTTGTATCTCCTTGACCTCTAAACAATATAGCTCGTTTTGCCTCAGTTGTAACTCTCCATTTCCAATACGATCAAACTTTATCTAATTGGACCCAGCCCATAGCTATTGTCTGTTACAAATCAATTCGATCCTTCTGTCTTTAGCCAACCTTACTGGTTTTGTTTAATTTGAAAATATGATGAGTATGAGCATCATAAAGAGAATCAAACTTTAAAAAGAATAGTCTGGACAAATCCCTACATTTTATAAGTAAGGTGACTGAAGGTTTATCATTGAAGTAGCTTAATATGAGGTCAAATAAATTCAATAAGCATTGATCACTCCAAAAAACTCAGCTTCAGTATTTTTTGGCACACGTGGAAGAATGACTAATAGATTGGAAGATAACTGTAAAAAGTATGAAAAGAGGATGGTTTGACCAAATTGTGTAGACTTCAAAGGAGGAAAAGTTTTAAAAAAAGATTGTAGCAGAGAATGAACTAGAAACAGCTTTGAAGAACAAAGATTTCTCTCCTGTCCAACAATATCAGGGGACTAAGAAAAGTAACTGACATTTTTGTAGAGATTTGTGAGAGTTGTGCTATATTCTGAAATCTAAGTTTCTGTTCCTTCAATGAGATGGGAATGATATTTACAAATGATTTCAAATAATGAGGGAAGCTTGGTGAGAGTAGAACCAGTTGTCAAAGGATGACGTGAAGTGAATAGAAGAGTGGAACAAGATGTGGGTAGGGCTTATATAAATATGAGTGAAAGTACAGGAGGAAATAATATCTTAGATATTAAATTTAAATGTAATGGATAGGAAACCAAGAGGTTGGTATGGTGTGGGGCAGAGTATATAAGGATGGCTGTTTATGGAAGTGGAATAAGAGATCAGTCAGAAATATGACCACATATTAAATTCTAATCAAAGTATTCATCAGATGGAGTACTATGTTAGTTGCCCTCATCTATCTGTTCTCCAGGTACAATATGTTTCCTCTGATCAAGACACATAGTTTTCAGAACAATACAAGAGCAAGTGGGGCTATGCAACTTACACTCTATTTGGTGATATTCGAACCATATATGATCAGATTTATATGTAGGGAGGGACAGGATTTTGATCTCGATGCCAGTCTCTGGTGGACAAGTCTTCTCACTACTAGAATCTTGTCACTGTTGTCCCCAAGCCTCACATCTCAAAATAGTACACAGGATCTTGATCTCAAAAGGGAGATGCAGGGAAGAAGATGAGATTCAATAGAAGATGCATAGATATATAGTGGATTTCTGGAAACTTCTAGGGGTGGAGGAAAAAAATTCAAACAAGAATGAAGGGAAGTTTTGAACAATAGGGACAGTTCAGAAGAAATTAGATAATATAAATTTATAGTGGAAACCACCAGTGCAATTTTTTTTCATTGGCGTTCAGCTATATGGAAGGAGTAGCCCAGGGTTAAATACTGCTAGAACTTGAGTAGAACAAGATGGGACAGATATTTAAGGGAGTCAAACTCATGAATCTTTCTAATTGTCCTTCAAACTTTTTGATTGCAGCCACCTTAAAGCTATACATTCCTGACCCTTTCCTTTTATCATAGCTCAGAACTTCTGAGGTGAACATATCTGGCAGCCTTATATCCCCAATGCCTACAATTATAGATTTTGCTACCATTACCAGGTTGAGTAGAAACTTATTTGAAGCCCCAACAGTCCAAGTTATAAGCAATATGGACAAGGTTAAAATTAAAATAAAATTATATACCTTTATTAGTATTATTTCTAAGCATTCATTTTGCATAAAATAGGGTACTATAATGAAAAGGCAGAATAAAAGTCTTAAAAAAATCTTCAACTAGATAGCACACTACCCTAGTTGGAATGTATCATTTTATTTGGTGGAAAACATTATAAAAACAACTTCTAAAAATGGAGGAAAATGAAGGAAGGAAGGAAGATAGGTAATACAAGTATTTACAATGTTGTCACGAGATTAGTGACATAAATCAAATCTGCATTTAAATCCATGTTTTTTGACATAATAAGTATATATTTCCAGTCTAAGTCAATGCACTCCATGCATATGGATTTTTTCCGATAGCCATATATATATAAAAGGTATTGGTGATTAGGCAATCTTTGAAATGCCTTCCAAAACTTAGATTCTCTAATGAAGGATTGTAAAAACCAAAAGCAAAAAGAAAGAAAGAAAGAAAGAAAGAAAGAAAGAAAGAAAGAAAGAAAGAAAGAAAGAAAGAAAAAGAAAGAAAGAATAACCCACAATTCTGTAGATGTAATGTTGTAATGTTCATCATTTTCCAGGGTAAATGCTCCCCTCAGCTGCATCCCCATCAGCCATGGCATGAACCCTCATATTCTAGTAAGCAGATTTTGCAAATTACATCTTTACAGCAGGCCTATCCCATTAGCACAGCCACCTTTGTTATTCATACCACTCTAATGATCACTTCTGAAGCATTTACACTGTGGGCTTGGCTGGCTAGTTGCTGCTCACTCACTGGCAAGATTATTGATTGCCAGAGCTTATTAAGAAAGTATGAGGCAATAAGCCATGAGAACTGTTGATAATTCAAGAGGCAAAGCTGGCAATTATATAGGGATCAGGGGGATTATTACATACATGGACTTGGTAAATATGACTGATTGCCATTGCACAAGTGTGACGACTATTTGAATGAAAATGTATTATTATTGATTTTTTGTTTTTATTGCATTTTAAATTGACATCTTTTTTTTATGCAATGAGTCCATTTCACCCTACAGCCAAGCTTTGCTACTATAAGTTGAAGATTTATGAAACATAACAGCAGTTGCACTGTTTCCATGGCTCAATCTAAAAGGAAAACTGCTGTCCCTCCTTTCCAAATAGCCTTATGTTGTTTTCTCAGTGTATGATCTATGGCATAACTGATTTGCTTTTGATTCCACTTTTTAGAATCACAGGATATGATAGCTAGAAGGGATCTCAGAATTCATCTCCACTAATAAGGCAGTAAGAAAAGCAGAGGGATGGAGGGAGGGAGAGGGCTATATATATATATATATGCATGTGTGTATCTATCTGTGTATCTATTTATCTATCTATCTATCTATCTATCTGGAAAAGTAGAGAAGAAACAGAGATATAAAGGAATCTTCCTTAAAGCTTCCTAGTAAGGGGCATAAGAGAGATAGGGCAGCTGGGTAGCTCAGTGGATTGAGAGCCAGGCCTAGAGACAGGAGGTCCTAGGTTCAAATCCGGCCTCAGACACTTCCCAGCTGTGTGACCCTGGGCAAGTCACTTAACCCCCATTGCCTACCCTTACCCCTTTTCTGCCTTGGAGCCAATACAAAGTATTGACTCCAAAACTGAAGGTAAGGGTTTAAAAAAAAACAATGACAAAGTCAAGTAAATTTACTCAGGATTTAAAAAATACTTTCTAAATATGTTATATTGTGATTCCTAGAGGCTTTTTAAATTAGAAAAAAAGCAGAGAAACTACAGCTATCTAAAGAGCTGATCAGTGATAAGAGAGAAGGAAAGAAAGTGAAAGAGGAAGAGGAGAAAGCATATCTTAAGAATGTGTGTTTTACACAATGTCTTTTACTGCTAAAGGATTTATTTATAGTACCTTTTAAAGCTAATATGAATTCTAAACTCCAAGGAGGGATGTTGATTGAATTCATCGACTTAGAAAGTATGAAATTTTAGTACAATTTTAATATAATAGTATCATAGTAATGGAGAATAATGGAGAGATGGCACCTGAAAATTCTAATTAATAAAAAAGTAGAATCAAGGGAGGAAGAAATGAGGGAAGGAGGGAGGGAGATAGGAAAGAAGGGGAAAAATCTCTCTTCTCTCTACTGGTGGAAAAAATGAACTTTTTTAAACAGGAAGGGCACAGAGGAATAGCTCCTCACTCTCTTAGCTGTTAGTTCCAAGCTTTTGAGTTTCTGAAGCTTTGCATGAAGATGAAGGTCAAGACCCTCTGTAGTTCACTTTTACTCACTGGAAATCAATGCCTAAAATGTTGTCTTCTACAACAGTATACAACATAGAATGCAACTCTGGAGGAGGCCAATTGATTTCCTTAGGGGAAGGAAAAAGTCTTACTACTTTAGAGAATCTGAGAGAAGAAATTTTTTCCCTAAGCTCCTAGTAGAAAGCATTAACTGTGCTCTCTCAAATAAAGGAGAGAACTGGGATCGCTAAGTTTTTATCAGCTCAGTAGTATTGGACTTCATGTGATTGTTTTATAATTTATATCCTTAGATATACACACTTAAAAACCCCTAATCTGGAACACTATTCCGCTATCTACAAATACATTTCAGTTGTGAAAAAAAGAACATGACTGATCTTTTAAACAAAAATATACATCTTCATAGTTGTTCCAGTAATATTTCCATTTCTTGAAGCATTTTTTTTGGCATTAACCATTAATACTTCTGCACATTTTTTAGAATCTTCTCCATGGTCAGAAATCCTAATTCTTTGAAGGTACATTTGAATTTTGAAGAAAATAAAAGTCATTCAGGAGCAAATCTGGCAAATAAGATGGGCAATTAATCTGGTTCATAAAATTTGTTGTCAAAAAGGAGGAAAAAATTAATATGACATTTTCTCATCAAATTGGTAGAAATGAAAACTAAATAAACATTTTGAATAATGAAAGTGATTCCAAAGAGTACCTAACCTTCTAAAGTGACAGCAACCAAGTATGATGTGTATTTGGCTGCATAAGGTACAACACATTTGTTAGTATCCATCTTTATACTTTAGTAATGACTAATAACATTTGTACAATTTGGGAATCATTTTTAGGCTTTCAGTTGGATTTCTGATTTTGTTCCTACTATAGTCACTGTGGAAATGACTTTCAAGAATATTTCATTTTTTTAAAGGATCTACAGTGTCAGAAGGATTTTGTTTATGTGAAGCCAATGGAAAATGCTAACAGAATATCCTTTAGTCAGAACCCTTTAATGACATCAAGCTGCATATCATAGAAGACTGGAAGGTGGGAAGGCAGGGTATACACAGAACATGTGACAAGTAGAGTGAAGAGGTCAAAAGGGTAAAAGTAAAACAAGGAATGATTATCTCTGAAACATCACTTCATTGATTTATCTATTAGAAACTGTATTTTGAAAATTGGGACTTCCCATAAATGCCCAAATAATGCTATTCTTGTGTGATAATTATTTTTTCTTTCTCTGGAAGATAATGTTTTATTTTCCCCTCAATTACATATAAAAACTAGTTTTAAAATTTAAAAAAAGTTTCAAATTCTCTCTTGTCCTCTTTCCCCTCTGCTGATATAATAAGCAGTCTGATATGGATTTATATGTGCACTCATGTAAAATCTTTTTTCCATGTTAATTTGTTTTGCATTTGTGTGGAAGGAACTAAAAAAAATGAAGAAAGTGAAAAAAGTTTACTTTGGTCTGGATTCAGATCTACCAATTCTATCTCTGGAAGCAAATAGCATTTTTTATTATGAATTCCTGGGGATTATTTTGGATCTTTGTTTTTCTGAGAATAACTAAGTTATAAATCAAATTTATAAAAATCAAAAGTCAATCTCCAACTTATAAATTATCAAAGGATATGAATTGACAAGTTTCAGATGAAGACATCTGTAAGCGTCCAGACTTATTAATTTTGATATTATTTTAGGGGTGCTCAAAAAGCCTACTCTTGTATTTCTTATGATTGGTTTCTGTAACCTTGAGTTCAGTTGAACCTTAACCTTGCCAAATTCCTAGCCCTTCCCTGAGGCTACACTCCAGAAGATTGGTCAGTTATCTCAGTCTCCTTATTTTACCAATAACAGTCAATTAACATATGTATCAAACCAACTTAGATGCCTCAGTCCATATGAACTTCTGATCTGGGCATTAGCAGTATCTATTGTTTTAGGATCCAGCAGTTTATATCTCATGATGATTACCTCCTAATATTTGATGTATCAGATCACTTGTCTAGTTATCATTTCCCTTCCCCCTATACTGTTGTAAACCCAATAAAAATACCAGTATGTCAGATAAGCTTTAAGCTCTTCACCATCAGAGCTTCATTCCAGTGAAGCTCAATTCCACCAGAAATCTCTGACTGTCTGACTAGAACTTTCTTTGTCTTTGTGTCTTTATTCTCACCTTATGCTCTCCTTCCCTTAGGCTTTAACTTGTAACCCATTTTTCTCTCAGTCCCTGGTTGCCCTTTCTGAGTCTTTTACCCACTAGGAACTTTTGTGCAGCTGCTGGTTGGCTACAATATCAAAGTCATTTATAATCATATGAAAAAATGTTATAAGTTACTCATAATTGAAGAAATGAAAATTAAAATAACTCTAAGGGACCAACTCACACCTATTAGATTAGCTAATATAACAGAAAAGGAAATTTATAAATGTTGGAGGAGATACAGGAAAATTGGGACATTAATACACTGTTGAGAAGCTGTAATGTGATCCAACCATTCAGCAAAATAATTTGGAACTAAGCTCAAGGGATTTTAAAACTGTCCATAATTATTATCAGATCTGTATCTTAAAATGGTTTAAAAAAGGAAAAGGACCTATTTGTACAAACATATTTATTGCAACTATGTTTGTTATAGCAAAGAATTGGGAATTGAGGGGTTGTCCATCAATTGAAGAATGGCTTAACAAATTGTGCTATCTGATTTTGATTGAATACAATTGTGACTATAAAAAATGACAAGCAGGATGATTTCAGAAAAATCTGAAAAAATGTACACGAACTGATACAAAATGAAGTAAGCAGAAGCAGAAAAAAATGTGCACAGTGAAAGCAATATTTTTTTTGGCAAACAACTCTGAATAACCTAATTATTTTCAGCAATGCAATAACAAAGACAATCCTAGAGACTCATGTTGAAAAATGCTATATGTCCTTCAAGAAAGAACTGAAGGAGTCCAGATGCAGACTAAAACATACTATACTTCAATTTCTTTCAATTTCTTTTTTTAAAATTTTAGGTTGAAACTGTTTCCATATAATGACTAATATGGAAATGATTTTTTCATGATTGTACATGTGAAATCTATATCAGAGTGGTTGACATCTCAGGGACAGGGGAAAGAGTGGAGAGGGAATAAAAGAAGGAGAGTAGGACAAAGGGAACAGAATTTGGAACATGAAACATAAAAATGAATTTCAAAATTTGTTTTTGCATGTAATTGTGGAAAATAAAATATTATTTCAAAGAGAATAGCTGCTATTCACAAGTGTTTATTGTCCACTGTTGTAACTAAAACTAAATTTTTCCATAATTCTGCTTACTTCACTCAAGATGAGTACACATATGTCTTTGCGTGGTTTTTCTGAGCTTCCCCTTTTTGTCATTTTTATAATACACTAGTATTCCATAGTATTCCATTGTAATCATATACTATAATTAACTACTTTCCAATAGAAAGATATCCCCTCAGTTTCTAATTCTTTGCCAACACCAAGAGAAATGATTTAAATATTTTTTATACTTAGAGATATTTTTCATTATTTTAATATCTTTGGGATATAAACCTAATAACTATATTGCTGTTTCTTCTCAAAGGATATGTAAGGTTTGATAGCCCATTAGGCGTTGATCTAAATTGTTCACTGTAAGTTTTGAATCAGTCCACAAATTCCCATGGAGAGCATTAGAATCTCAGTTTTCCTATATTCCATTCAAGTTATATTATTTCCTTTTCTGTCATGATAGTCAATATGTAGTGGTAACCCACAGTTGTTTTATTTTTTTTTTTTATCTCTAATTAATAATAATTAAGAGCATTTTACATCAATCACTATAGTGTTAATTACTTTGTTTGAGAACTGCCTGTTTATATCATATGACCAATTGAGGAATAACTTATACTTTTATATATTTGACATATTTCTCTATGTATTTCACACACACATACAAATATGTACATATGTATGTGTGTATATTTGTATTAGGATTATTCTCCATCTTTTCCCCCATTTATCTTTTTCTGTTTCCTTTCATTTTATCCATCCTCAAAAGTTTTTTGCTTCTGACCAATGCATCCCCCTACTTACCCTCTTTCTGATCAACCCTTCCTTCTCTTATCCCCTTCCCCTTTCACTTTCTGATTGGGTAAGATAGATTTCCGTACCTAATTGATTATGTATGTTCTTCTGGGAAAAAAAATTAAATGAATTAATGCAAAGTGAAATATGTAAAAGCAGGAAAACACTGTGTGCAGTGACAGATTCTTTTTGAGAGTAGCTGGTAGTAACCTAGTTATTCTCAGCAGTGTAAAGATCAAGACAAACCTAGAGACTCATAATAAAAAATGTGATCTTCCCTTTGAGAAAAAACTGATGGAGATGGGAAACATGGGAAATATAACATGGATAGACACAGAATTCAATCCTGCAGAATCTCTGTTACCTGTAAATAAAGCAAACAACATAATTTTTACCCATGAATCCCAAAATCCTTTAAATCCTTCAACTATGTCAGTTATAATATTAATAACTGATTGGAATGAAATGTATAATCAACAATACATTTCCATTACACCTCATTACAATATGAACACAGAAATGCAAGTTTCTCTAATGTACACATTCCCTGTATCTAATTTTGTGATTTATCTACAGAGCATGTACAGGGAAGCAGAAAAAACTCTACCTTTCTAATGATTAATAGCAAACTCAATGCAGGACATTAACACTCCTCCTAAAACTACATCTTTAAAAGAAAGTGAAGCAAACTGTAGAAATTCAAAGACAATACCTAAAAGAGGTCAGAGCAACATCATTACAACATCAACTGAATCCTGGGGTGTGCAAACCCAATGCAAAATGAAACGGAAGTACAAACAGAATGTCCAGGTCCAAAAGAAACTATGGCTAATTTGCAACAAGAATAGGACATAGGGAGCATGTCCTATTAGATAGAATAGAAGATTATTAGTCCTATTAGATAGAATAGAGATAGAAGCACCAATGTTTCAAGTGCACCAAAGGATTGAAAATAGTGAGCCCCAAGTCATGATTAAAGTGGGGAATGAAAACTATCCTGCACTTATCAACATAGGGGCTATGAGATAAATTCTCAAAACATCTCCATAGAATAGCACAATTGTAGAGTCTGTGCAAGTCAAAGGTGCAACTGGTCAAACATAGAGGGTACCTAAATTAAAATCAAAGATGGTAAAACTAGGACCTCTAACAACCAAACATACATTTCTCTTGATTCCAGAATGTCCATCAAATCTACATGGGAGGGATTTTTAATGTAAAATTGTGGCAACAATCCAGTGTGATAAAACAGGAAAAATCTACCTGCATCTACCCAAACAGTCTCTGAAACATTATCAATTACTATTCCTGAGGAAATTGGATAATGAATAAGAACAAACTATCTTTGAGATACCCAATGATATTCTAGATGAAGTTTGGGCTAAACATTCTATGGATAGTGGTCTTTTAAAATCAGCAACTCCTGTTAAAATAGAAGTGAAGGAATGGACTCCACCAAGAATATCACAATACAGGCTATGCAAAGAAGCCATGGACAGAATAACCCCAATTATCCAGAGCTTATTAGAACCAAAGATACTCATTCCAACAATCTCAGAGTACAATACAGCAATAATGCCCATAAAGAAAGCAAAATTGGATAGTTAAGGCAGAGTGCAATGGAGATTTATTCAAGATTTGAGGGCAGTAAAATACTTTATAAAAAAAAATCCCATGCAGTAATTCCAAGCCCAAGTAGCATTATAGGTGATATCCCTAGCAACTCCAAGTGGTATACCATTGTAGATCTCTGTAGCACTTATTCCTCCAACCCAATCAATAAGGAAAGCCAAAGATCTTTGCTTTCACCTGGCACGGATCCCAGTTATGATGGCAAAGATTACCACTCAGCTTCTCTGTTTTGTCAAATTAAAAAAAAAAAGATCTAGAAACAATAAAATTCAGGGAAAGCAGATTGCTACATTACATTGAAGACATTCTTCTTGCATCACCTTCATCAAAAGTTTGTCTCTAAGATAGTAAAATTCTCTTCTAAGAGCTATACAAGAGAGGCCACAAGGTCTCTAAATCTAAGCTACAATGGATAATTACAACAGTAGAATACCTAGGGTTTATCTTGGAAAAAGGCACAAGAAAGATTTCCAAGAAGAGAGTAGCAGATATCCAAAAGCTGAGTGTGCCAAAATCAAAAAAGCAGCTAAGAGCATTCCTTGTAGTGATAGGATTCTGCCAACAATGGATACCTGGGTATAGTAAAATATTGAAATGCCTCACTGATTTAACTAAAAAAGCAGTCACAGAACTGCTGCAGCTCAACAAGGAACACCTCAATACTTTGGCACAGCTCAAGAAAGCAATCATAACTGCACCAGCCCTGGGAATCCCTGATTACACCAAAGAATTCCATCGTTTTGTCCACAAAGCAAAAGGGATAGCTTCAGAAGTTTTAGTTCAAACCTTGGGACAAAACTTTAGACCTGTTGCTTGTTACAGCTCACAGTTAAACGTTGTTGCCAGAAGAATGATTCACTGTCTGCATGACGTAGCAGCAGCAACACTCTTAGTGAAAAAAGAAACAGATTTGGTATTAGGATCCAAGCTTAATGTCTATTCTGCACATCAGCTAGAGAACATACTGAAAAACAGTAATTTATAAGCCTTTACATCACAGAGACTGTCTCAATATGTAATTGTGTTACTTGTCAATGAAAACATCACCTTAAAATGTTGCAGCACCTTAAATCCAGCTACTCTAGTTCCAGAATTGCTGATGAAGGAAGAACCATTATACAAATGTCAAGAAACAATAGATCTGGTGCAAAGAACTAGGGAAGACTTGAAAGATACTCCCTTTTCCAACCCAGAGATTGAAATGTTTACTGATGGTTCTTCTTCAATGGTATAAGGAGAGCGGTTTATAGGTGCTGCTGTGGTAACACAAACAGAGACATTATGGTATGCATCCTTACCAAAAGACATAAGTGTTCAATGGGAAGAATAGGTGGCTCTCACAAAAGCATTGCAAATTGGGAAAGACAAATGAGTCAACATTTTTACTGATTCAAAGTACACTTTCATGGTCATATATGCCACATGAGAAATATGGAGGCATAGAGGATTTTTAACAAGCACGGGAAAGGAAATTGCATATGGCAACATCATTATGCAACTTAATGAGGTCATACAATTGCCTAGAGAAGTATCAGTGATCCATTGCAAATCTCAGATGTTTGGGAAAGATGCAGTGTCATCAGGAAACCACAGGGCTGACGTAACAGCAAAATACGGAGCTTGATTTGGAATAAGTCATGTCCTGAATTTCTCACTAGTTGAAGAGGACAATTTAACTCAAGCCTACAGTGAACAGGATATTCAGTCATGGAAGCAAAATCTAGGAACCAAAGAAATAGGAGGCATATGGTTCTCAGAGATAGGCAAACCCATCTTGCCTAGATCTTTATTCTATCATGTGTGCAATGCCATACATGCAAAGGAACACTATGGCATTCAAGCTGTGATTGATTCTGTCTGACGATTCTAGACAGCCCCTGGAATATCCTCATATGCCATAAGAGTCTGTCAGAAATGCAAAATCTGTATGTAGTTCAATCAGAGAATGTTTAAAAGCAAAGGACTGGGAGGTTGTCCATTAGCTTACATCCCATTTGAATGTATACAGATAGATTACATCAATATGCCAAGAGATAGAGGGTTTAAATATTGCCTTGTAATAACAGACTAACAAGATGAACAGAAGTTTTACCCTGCCAAAAAGAACAACTCATCTTTTGTGGTAAAGATCCTAGAGAAAAAGAAATCATTCCCAGATTTGGGATCTCCAACAAAATTTATTCAGACAGGGGATTCCATTCCACACATGCCATATTACAAGACGTTTACAAAAACTTGGGAATATAGGCAAATTACCACACAGTTTATCACCCACAAAGTTCAGGGCAAGTTGAAAGATTAAACAGAGATTTTAAGCTACTTGTTGGAAAACTCTGTACAGAGACATACCTAAAATGGACAGATGTTTTACCATTAGTTCTATCCATCTAAGAACTAAACCAAGTGGGGATTTACATATCTCTCTGTAGGAGTTGCTCTTTGAACATGTGATTTGCCAAGGGAGAGCTTATAAGCCAGTGTACATATCAATGGTTGGAGGGGATTGTCAATTGGCCAAGAATATACAGGCATTACAAAAAAGATTAACAGAATTGCACAAAATGGGTTTAATCCAACAAAGCATACCCTTGGAATTTGAATTACACAAAATCAAAACAGGAGACACAGTTTACATAAAGAACTTTAATAGAAAAACTGTAACAGATGTAAAATGGAGTGGACCACACAAAGTTTTGTTCATGTCACCGACTGCTATAAAAATTAAAAGAAAAGATTGCTGGTTTCACTTTTCCCATAAAGCCACAGAAATCCAACACCAGTAAAGAACGCCCAGAGGAAAACCAAGATAGGGAGGAAACAGAAAGTGTTGAGAAATAAAGCTAACTTCTATACAGTATAAGACCATCACATAACAAAATCTAAACACAAATTTTCCAGAGCAGGAGAGCAAATCTACAGGCAAAAATTTTGGTGATAGACAAGTTTGTGACAACCACAGAGGAAGAAAGAAGATTCAAGCAAACACGAAAGAATGAAAGAAAGCTGCTAGACTCAAAGGACAACCATGCGAGCTGAAATGGAGAGCTAAGACTTTGAACTGTGTAAATATTGTATATATCAGGAAGAGAACAGAAGGGAAACAGGACTATATATAAGATGGTTCGGCAATAACACCAACACAAATTAATTTCCCACAATAGGGAATACATGAAACATAGCACATAAACAGCAAGAAAGAAGAGAAACTTATCAGGCAAAATGTAGACAAAGGACAACATTGAACATTGGGTAATTTTATACATGCAATATAACATAAAAGAACATAAACACAACATAAAACTTATTTATAGCAAGGACCTTGTGTAAATAAGTGAGTGCCTGAAATTGCAAAATTGCAAAGTGTAAATATGTAAATAATTATTAAGTTACATAAGATTTTAGCCAAAAAGAAAGATCATCAGATTTAGGGTTAGGGTTAGGATTAGGAACTATGAATCAAAATGTATCAGATGTACATAAATGTCTGTAAAAATTTATAAATACATGTAACAGGTTGGCAAATTTAGCTATAGGGTTGGAAATATGTATCATATCTTTGTACATAATGTATCATAACTTGAACATACATTAGACATAGAGCTAAAGTTAGGATATAGGAACATTCTGTAGGATAGAGTAGGGATGTAGGGAAATATTGTGCAACATGTATTAGTTTTAAGGTTAAGTATAAGCATAACATAGATTGTTATATTTAGATTAGGATAGAGATAGGCTGTATTAACAGAGTAGATAGAGGAAAAATTAATTGTAGAGATAAGATAACATTGTATTATGGAAAGTAGATGAGATAATTGCATAGGAATAAGTATTAATTGGACATTTTATTAGTTAATATTTGAAAAGTAGGTATTGTTGTTAGCAAACATTGTGAAACAATTGTTTTATTTTTATACCATTGTAACAAATCCCCAAAAATTACCCTACCCAAAATTTTCCTGAAAATTTCTTAGAATAGAATAGGTAGTTTTAGCATAGAATTAGAGTCAAAAGTGATGAGGGGGGAATTAGGAATAAAACACAATAGGACTCAGTAAGTATTAACTATCCACAGTATGACCTTTGGAAGGTCACAAAACAAAAAAAGGGGGAAATGTAAAGACTAAGTTGCAAGGATAGTTGGAACCTTGAAAAAGACAAGAATGACAAGAATGGTTGAGACATGGAGAGGAGGATTGTTGGAAAGGAATTTTGAGGAACAGTCTTCGGGCTGGAAACTCCAGGAGAGAGGGGGGACTCTGATCCACCTCGAAATTGAATGAAGACAACTGAAAGATTTCCTTGAGTTATTACCTATCCAAAACCTGTTGCTGCCTCTGATGAACAATACATCATCGAGGAAAGAAGTTCAGTTATTTGCCAGCAGCTAAAAAGGGTTCCCCGACTCGACCAGCTGCTGAGTCAAACACTAGACTCAATCTGTCATTGCCTTATACTAAAGATCCCCTTAAAACTTGAGTAGCTTGTTAACTTAATTAGTTATTAGATTAGGGGAGGGAAGGAGAATTTCTGGTTTAGCCAAAAGACTTGACCAGGAAGAAGGACCTTGATTATTTGGGTTAGTTCAGGGACACCTTGCACCACTGCCTTCTCCCTTTCTATTCATTATAATAATAAATAAACCTTTTAATAGCAGTCAGATTGTTGTTCATTCTGGGAATACAAGGAAGCAAGGGGTGAAGAAGGGTGAAAGGAAAGGCTGGCTGTTCAGGCTTTGGCTTCAAGACATCTGAAGCCACTAGACATTCTGCCTAACCCGTCAGGGTTGGGATCTGAAGGGATCTTCTTGAAGCTTGGGTATTTCAAGTTCAGCCCCAGGGACCAGACAACATTAACCCATAAAGAAGAAAATCTTATCATGTTACCAATGCTGCTCATCTCTGTTAGTACATCTTACACAGAGAATTACCCTTGCTTCCTTTGAGTAAGGGTGAAGGGAGGCTCAGACAGGCTTCATCACTCAAGCCTGTCTAAACATTTAACATCTTTATATTCTCCAAAATATATGTTTCTTACACTTGAAAAATGATGTCCAACATCCAAGCTCTTTTTTTATCATGACTTTCAGGTAGTCTGATGATTCTTAATTTATTTCTCCTGTATATAATTTCCAGTTAAGTTGTTTTTCCATTGAGATATTTCACATATTATTCTAATTTTTTCATTGTTTTGACTTTGCTTGATTTTTCTTTTTTTCTCATGTATTCATTATCTTCTACTTTTGTATTTCTGATTTTTCAGGAATAATTTTCATCAGTGAGCTTTTAAACCTTCTTTTCCATTCAGACAATTCAACTTCTTAAGGCATTACCTTCAGTGGATTTTTGTGCCTTTTTTTAAACCAACTGATCAACTTTATATTATAAGATATTATTTTCTTCAGTATTTTTGTACCTCACTTACCATGATGTCATTTTTTTCAAGATTTTCTTTAATTAGTCTCATTTCTTTTCCCAATTTTTCATCTACTTCTAATTTGATATTTAAAATACTTTTTTTAAACCCTTAACTTCTGTGTATTGGCTCATAGGTGGGCAATGGGGGGTCAAGTGACTTGCCCAGGGTCACACAGCTGGGAAGTGTCTGAGTCCAGATTTGAACCTAGGACCTCCCATCTCTAGGCCTGACTCTCAATCCACTGAGCTACCCAGCTTTAAAATTACTTTTAAATTACCCTTTAAAATACTTTTTTGAGCTTGTCTAGAAATTCTTTTGGGGCGTGAGTCCAATTCTAATTTTTCTTGGGAATTTTGGATACCGCAGTATTGAATTTCTTATCTTCTCTTTGTTAAAGAGAGTTTTTCTTAATTTCTCCCTTTTTCTATTTAAGAGAAAAGGGAGTAAAAAGATTTCTGAGTAAGAGCCCCCCTGCTGTGCAACTGTCAGTTGCTGAGAGTTAAAAGGGTGTGGCTGAGAGTTAGTCAGTTACAGCTGGTGGTTGGAAAGGGCTTTTGCCTCTGGGTCCTCTTCGTAGAGGAGTGTTTAGCTTGCTCTCTCTGAGACTGACAGTTGGAGACAGAAATGGATTTAAGATCTTATCATCCTTATTGATTATTTATTATTTGGGGTAGATAGGTAGATAGATAGTGGGTAAATTGTTAGATAGTCATTGTAGAGAAGTCTAGGCCTGGGCCTTGCCTGGCAGAAGAAACTGCCCACAAAGGCAGATAGATTGAGTTGTTTTTTTTTAGAAAACTTAAAAAAGATTGGGATCATAGGTATAGTTATAAACTATTATAAGATTACTCTCACTTTCCTCCTTTCTATTGCCTACCCTTTCTATTTCCTCATAATAAACTAAGTGTTTTGTGTTTAAGAAGCTGCTCTCCTGACTTTTGTTCAAACTCCTACCCCCAAAATTTAACTCTTCACATCTTGAGTTTGTGTTTTAGATTTCTTGTCACCAAAATAACTTTCTATGTTGTTTCTTTTTTTTGTTTTCTAATTTTCCAGGATTTTAAATTGAAAAAGAGTGTTAAATTTGAGCTCAATTCCTGTGATGAAGGGATTGCTTTTCTAAGCTTCTGGTTCTTTGTGTAACTGCCTGCAGTATGAGCTCTGGGGATCTATGAATTTCCCATTCTCCCAAGCTGATATTATCTAAGAAGTGTGTTTAATACTCTCCTGACCAGTGCTCCAGCTTGTAAGCAAACACAGGCACTGTTTTCTGCCTTGAAACTGCAACCAAAGTCTCCTGCTTCCCTGTGATTCCATGTGCTGGGAGTGTACTAGTTCTCCTCCTTGCCCTGGAATCATAACCCAGGATTGGAACCTGGATCTGTTTGGACAACATAACAGAGTCTTATACACTTAGCCAGAAAAGGGACCCCTGTAATCTCTTTCTGAGCAGTTGTTCAACACCTCCTCCCCAATTACCTTCTGCTGCTGAGACTCTGGGAAGATTTTGCTGCTGATTCATTAGCCCCTAAGTAAATTCTGGCTTGTAGATGTCAGCCATACTTTGGTGCCCTGATCTTCATACCACTTGCAACCATGTGATAGATATTCATGCTCACTTTCTAAGTCATTTGGGCTGCAAAATATCTGTCTGTCTATCTATCTATCTATCTATCTATCTATCTATCTATCTATCTATCTATCTATCTATCTATCTATCTATCTCCTTTTGTGGATTCTGCCATTCCAGACTTCATTTTGAGACTTTATGTCAAACTTGTTTGGAGTGCAATTTGGTAGAGATCAGGTGGGTCTATGTAGCTTCTCTCCAATTTTGGCACCACCACCATCAGATTCTTGTGTGATAATTATCATAATTTCATTCTGTATCATGTTTTCTATCATAGTTGCTTTTGTTCATGAGACATTTCAGTAATTTTCACTCCATTCCATACACTTGATGAGGAAAAGAATGAATACTTATTTTTTATGTGTACCTTGGACATATTAAATTCAGGAGATACTGAAATTCAGCACTGAATGTGGGTATTTGAGTTTAAAGAGGAGCTACAAAGTTAATTATTAATAGTTTTTTCTAATTATTCTTCTCAAACATAAGTGAGAAAGATAAAAGATAAATAAGTCAATCTAATTTTAATTGCAAAGTTTTTTAATAGTATAATACTTTCATCCAAAATATTCAAAGTTTACTACAATGTCATTGAATTTGTAAAGTTTCTTATTTAATCATTTAATGAAAGGGCAACATATATACTTCCAGCAATAGTATACAATCAAACACATACATGATAAAGCTTAGAAAAGGACAAAAAAACCCAATTCCAAAGTCCAGAAGACTGCCACAGTCTCTGAGTAAGCAATTTTAACTATCAATGTCCTTCAGGACATCTAAGGTTTTAATTTAAAGAAAAGTTGCTGATTTGAAATAGAGGAAATTCTTCATTAGGAATTATCTTTTTCAGAAAAGTTATATATTTGGTCCAATACACATATCAATACAGATTAATGTACATGGAATATTCTCCAGAATATGTTCTTATAAGAAAGAAATGGAATATTAACATCTTGGAGATATATAGCATTTAATCTAGTATTTATTATATACCATGTATAGTGCTAAGCAATTTATATTTATTAAATTATTTTGATCCTCGAAACTATCCTAGAATTCAGGTGCTATTATTATATCCATTTAAAAATTAGAAAACAGAGACAAAGAGATGTTAAATGACTTGCCTATAGTCATACAACTAGAAAGTTTCTCAAGTTATATGTGAACATTAATATTCCTGATCTAAGAATGGTCTTCTGTGTATTGTACCACCCAATTTCCCATAGATTCCATGGAGTCATTGAACCATAGAAATTGGAGGTTTTCTAATCTCAACTAAAAGCTAATTTTTTCCCATCATTCCTAAGAAATTGATTTATGGGCTCTCAATTTTCCCTTGCATAGGAAGTGAATTCCAATTTATTCCCCCTTTTAAAGATTTTTTAGCATTTCCCCATTTACATGTAGTAACAATTTTTAACAGAAGGCTCCAAAATTATAAGAGCCAAATTGTGTCTTTCCCTCCTTTCCCTCACTCTTTTCAGAGATGGTAAGCAATTTGATCTGTGTTATATGTGTATTATGCAAAACATGCTTCCATGTTGAACATTGTTGTAAGAGAATACTCAAATAAAACAAAAATAAACTAATGTGAAAATAGTATGCTTTGATCTAAATCATGACTCCAAAAGATCTTTCTATGGAAGGGGATAACATTTATCTCATAAGTTTTTTTCAGAATTGTCCTGGATAATTGTATTGCTGAGAATAACTAAGTCTTTCAGAATAGATCATAGTACAGTATTGTTGTTACTGTGTATAATGTTCTCCTGGATCTGCTTATTTCACTTTGTATCAGTTCATGTAAGTCTTTCCAGCTTTTTCTGAAATCATCCACCTCATTGTTTCTTATAGCACAATAGTATGACATCACAGTTATATATCACAATTTGTTCAGCCATTTCTCAATTTATAGATATGCCCTCAATTTCTAATTCTTTGTCACTACAAAAAGAACTGTTATAAATATTTTTTGTACAACTCAATCCTTTCCCCTTTTGTATATATTTACATAAAGATCCAGTAGTTATATTATAGCCAAAGAGCATGCAGTTTTATAGTCCTTCAGACATAGTTCCAAATCACCCTGCAGAATGACTGGACTGGTTAACAACTCCATCAACAATATATCAGTTGTAACAATTAAAAATGATAAAGGCTGATATTATGAGGAAAAGTAATATTTTAATTACCATGGCCATGTTGGTAAAATGTAATAGGGAAAAATTAGATATTATACAATGTCCCAAGTTTGCCACATTCTTCCCTACATTTATCACTTTCCTTTATTGTCAAATTGGCCAGTCTGATAGGTGTGAGTGTAAAAAGGGGCTCCTTCAGTTGGAGGGTGGGTGAGAGAGAGGAAGGTCAATGTGGAATCCCTCTCAAGTCACCACAGGAACTCTCTAATTACTTAGGAGGTTATTTGATGATCGCTTCCCTAGATAAAGTGACTTGATTCACCTCTGTGGCCCTGTACTTGAAGGAGGAAGAGTTTCTCTGTTGATTGAGGTACTTATCTCTCTGTGAAGTTGTTAGCCAGAGAAAGCCGGATAAACCTCCCCTACACCAACTCCCCCTCTCCTTCAACTGTTAGTCCCACAGGTTGGCAGCAGGCTTGTTTACTCCTTGATAACTTTGCTAAATAGACTAGAAATGCTATCTGACTTTTGTAATTTGTCTTTTAATAACAGTATTGATCAAAGGGAAAGGTCTCAGGGTTGAGGAAATAGGAATGGCTTGTTTTTTCTTTGTTGAACTCTATGAGTCCATGGCTCAGCCAGGCTGAAGCCCAAACTGAGTTTCTCTCACCCTTCCCACTAAAACCTTATTCCTAACTATCTTTAAGTAGATTAGAAGTCACTAGGGGGATAATTATAGCAGAAAGATGAGGGTAATCAGTTGTAGAAAGACAGGCTCTAATAAGAGTCTCTGAATATCTCAGTTGAATCTGTGGTGTAGAATCAGACTTGGCAGGAATCAAATATGGCTGCAGGGACTGTTGTCCAGGGACAGCAAGGGGTTTGAGTAGGCTTGACTCAGAAACTGCAGACTTTCACCTCCTCCTTCACAGCTCCCAGAACCAACTCCCCTTCTTGGGGGGTTTCCGCCTTTTATCCTCCTGGTTCCAACAGTCTTCAACCAATCCTCTTTCTTGGGGTTACATTGTAGCCCCCTTATCATTCTCTTTACATAGTTCCAAGTCATCCTGCACAATGACTGGATTAGCTAATAACTCCATCAACAATCTATCAAATTTGCCACATTCTTCCCTACATTTATCACTTTCCTTTATTGTCAAATTGGCCAATCTGATAGGGGTGAGGTAGTACCTCAGAGTTGTTTTCATTTGTATTTCTCTAATCAAGAGTGGTATAGAACATTTTATATGATTATTGATAGCTTTGCTTTAACCTGAAAACTCCTTATTCATATTCTTTGGCCATTTGTCAATGGAGTAATGACTTGTGTTCTTATACATTTAACTTAGTTCTCTTTAAATTTGAGAAAGTAGATTTATCAGAGAAATCTGAGATATTTTTTCCCAGTTTGTTGTTTCCCTTCTAATCTTGGTTACATTGATTTTGCTTGTACAGAAAAATTTAATATTACCAAAATCATTCATTGACATCTTGCAATTCTTTGTCTCTTGTTTGGGCACAATTTTTTCCCTTCTCAATAGATTTAACAGGTAAACTATTCTATGTTCTCTTAATTTGCTTATGGTATCACCCTTTATGTCTTAATCATGTAACCATTTTGACCTTATCTTGGTATAGGTTGTGAGATACTGCTATATACATTGTTTCTGCCATATTGTTTTCCAGTTTTTCCAGCAATTTTCTAAAAAAGTGAGTTCTTATCCCCAAAGCTAGGATCTTTGGGTTTATCAAACATTACAATTCTGATGTCATTTACTCTTGTTATTCCGTTTATAAACACATCTAATTATTCCTTTTTACTTAATCAAATACTTCCTTATCTTATGTGAAAAAGGCCTTCTTGTAACATCTGCCCTTTCATATTATTTCTGCTGCTTAGAGCAGAAATTTTTAAGCAGTGTTGTATGGATAGCTGAGAGAGTAAGAGACAGACAGACAGGCAGAAGGACACACAGACACACAGACACACAGAGAAAGACAGACAGAGACAGATAGACAGAATTAGACAGAGACAGAGAGCAAGAGCAAGATAGAGACATACAGAGCCAGAAGAGAGACAGACAGTTAAAGACAGAGACAGAGAGACAGTCAGTCTAAATTCTTGTCCATAAAACTCTTCAAATATTTGAAAAAATGATGATGAATTATTTCCATGTCTCAAAATATATTCTTATACAGGGTTCAACAACTGTATCATAATTACACAAATGCTGAATTTAGAGTTCAAGGACCAGGATTCAAAGTCTTGCTCCTCATATTACTACGATTCTTGCACAGGGCAATCCCTCCAGCTTCAGATTACTCATTTGTAAAATGAAAAAAAATAAATACGTGATTTCTCAATGTCTTTACTGACTCGGCATTCTACAGTAGGGCTCTTTGAAACATTCCGTATGTCTCATGGGTTTTAAACCTGTGACTATTTGCTAGTACAGTAGTTGGCATAGAGTAAGTCCTTAATAAAGGTATTCTATTCAATTCAATCACTCATTCATTCCTGTTATTTTCCTAATCTCCCTTCTCTTATTTGATTCTAAACATCAATAAATATTCAATGAGAAAATTTTAAAAATAAACAGCAAAGATAAAAATCAATATCATACAAGGAAAGGGATTTTACTGTAGGATACAGCCTTGAAGGAAGGCAGGGTTTGAGAATTTCCATACTTTAAGGGGGTAAAATTATACCTACAAAAGTACAAGCTGATCATCCCACACACATACACACCACCTACCGTTCCAGAGTTGGTGTGAATGCCTAGGCAATCTCTAAATTCTTGGGAGCTGTCTGAGGGCACCACAATCTTACCCCTGAGGACACTGCAAAGTCTTGGTGGTGAAACTTGGGACCTATAGAGAGCAGGAGTGGAGATAATGCAGAGATGGGCTGCCCATAGCAGATGCTAAGGAGACTTCAGAAATAGCCTCAGGGAAAAAACAGCTCAGCAAGTGCTTTTTGCCCTCCTCACTCAGACTTATGGCTGAGAAGGGAAGATAAAACTAACACAGCAATGGCCACCTACACTCAAGAACTACAATCCACAAATACCAAAAAAAGTAAGATACAAAAGCAAAAGCCTTTGACATTGGATAACTTCTATGGGGAAAAGAAGCAGTGTACTGTTATGACTATTATCGATCTGAATGATATTATTGATTATCAATAGGTGGTTGGTAATGCCCAGCTGTTATAAGTGACAAAAGCTGGTGTGGGACCAAGCTGTTGTATGTATAATTAATCTGGACTAGTATTGAATATTAATAACAAAATTGTAATGGCCAGTTATCATAATCAGCTAAAGCTATCAGGTGTTAAACTGAATTTCAGGTGGTGGATGGACAGTCAGGATTAGTTTAATCCAACAATAAATTATTACTGGTTGAGGTAGGAAAAGGAAGGATAGAAACTAGGAGATAGGGATAGTATATGAAATCTATTAATCTTATTCTAAATATATAAATAACACCCCCAAAACTGCTCCTCACTGAGCTTCTTCTTGTTCACCAAGGTGGACCTGCACTGAACTACACTTACTGACTGAACAAAATGTAATTTTTCTTACTATCTTATCCTAAGCTAAAATTGAATTTCTATAGTCTTACAATAATTTATAAAACTCAAAATATTAGTTTCTATTCATAGAGAAATTAAATGCAGCTCCTCTTTCTCACTCAACTCTAAAGATCCCACTGTCTGTATCAGTTCCCATAGTTACCTCTCCGGGTTCCCCTCTGGTGCCTATAAAGAATAGGCCTCAGAGTCTGAGAACTATGTTCCTTTAGAGAACTAAGGAGGAAAACCCCTCAGTAACTGACCTCTTAACTCTAATGGTAAATCTTTCTTTCTGCTCTCTCCTCTAGCCTGTTCTTCTCCACTTAAACCTCCTTAATTATCTCCTGTAACTCCAACCCTCACCAACTGTCAAACATTTGAAAGCTCAAACCAATCACTCCTGTTCCCTTTGACTGCCAGAGAACTTGGAGTCAAGAATTTTTTCTTCCCTGGAATTTATGTGTTTCCCTTAAAGGGCCAACAGCCAGCTCTCAATTTACCTTTCTCTTAAAGGGAACAATGTAAAAGTGGAAAAACCCTTTGTCTTACTGTAAACTTGCTCTTGATGAAAACTAAATAAAATTCTTCATCACAACAGTACAGAGGCAACAGCAAAGAGTGACAAACAGTAAACACATCCAAACATTCAAAAAAAATAGAAATTGGTCACAAGCTCTTGGGGAACTCAAATTAGAGTTCAAGAACCAAGTAAGAAAGATGGAAGAACAATGGGAAGAAAAGTGAGAGAAAGAAATACAAGTAGTTCAAAAGGAAAATAACAGTTTAAAAGACAGAATCTCCCACTTGGAAAAAGAGGCACAGAAATCATATGAAATATTAACCAAATTGGAGACCAGAATTGATCTGCTGGAAGCCATGAAAAGCAGGATAGACCAAACCAAAAAGGAAAATCAAATGATCATACCTGAAAACCAGTATTATCTACTTGAATTGGGCAAGTAAAAGCTAATGATCTCACAAGACAGCAAGAATTAATAAAGCAAAGTCAAAAGAATGACAAATTAGAAGGAAATGTGAAGTATCTCATTGAGAAGATGATGGTCATGGAAAACAGTTCCAGAAGAGAGAATTTGAGAATCCTAGATCTACCTGAAAACCTAGAAAAAACAGAAGCCTTGATATCATATTACAAGAAATTATCCAAGAAAATTGCCCTGATATTCTTGAACAAGAGGGCCAAATAGACATTGAAAGAGTGCATAGATCACCCTCTATATTAAATCCTCAAAAGACAACCCTCAGAAATGTAATTGCCAAATTAAAGAGCTTCCAACCCAAGGAGAAAATATTGCAAGAAGCCAGAAAGAGACAATTCAGATATCAAGGAGCCCCAGTCAGGATTACATAGGATCTGGCAGCTTCCACACTAAAGGACCACAAGGCTTAGAATATGATATTGAGAAAGGCAAGAGAATTGGGTCTACAACCAAAGATCACCTACCCATCAAACTGACTATATACTTCCAGGGGAAAGTATGGGTATTTAACAAAATAGAAGATTTCAAAGTATTTGTAAAGAAAAGACCAGTACTAAACAGAAAATTTGATGTCCAAATATGAAATTCAAGAGAAACATGAAAAGGTAAACAAGAAAGAGGGGGGAAATGTTAATTATTCATAGAGTAAAAAGGAATTCTTCATTCTTTTTTGAATTTATAAGGGGACCTGGAGATGTGTAGGGATTAACCAGCACACAGTGACAGGAAATAGAAACCATATAGACAGGATGGAAGAACTATAGAGACAGAAAATGAGGTAGAAAAAGGGTATAAAACTGCAAGCATCAGTTGGTGGTTGGTCAGTTGCTGACAGGGCTGGCAGTTGTGCTGGCAGTTGCTGACAGGGCTGGTAGTTGTAAGGAAATTGGCTGCTGGGCATGAGTTAGGCATTGGGGGTTGGTTGCTGTTGGTGTATTGGATTGGTGGTTGGTTTTTAGTTGATAGAATATAAAAGGTGAGTCTGTGCTTATTAAGAAGGATTTGGGGCTTTAGCCTTTAGAGGGCTTATTAGCTTTTGAATTTTGGGCTTTTGATTTGGGCTATTAGGTTATTTTTTCCTTTCTTGAACTTTTTAGAAAGTGACTAGTTTTCATTGACAGACCTAATTGGGGTTGGATTAAACACAGATTGGGCTGGTATTGATTGGGCTGAATTGGGGTGGAACTTTGTGGCATGGTTGTTAGTGATAGGTAGATATAAGAAGTTTTAGGTAGTAATTATAGGTAGTTATAGGTAGTTATAGAATAACTAGTACAGACTTTAGGAAATTTTCTTTCTTTACCTCTTTCCTATATTTCTCTCCTTTCCTATATTCTTTTACTATCTCTATTTTAATTAAACTAAATTGGTAATTATTAAAAACTGCTAGACTTTTTTTCCCTCTTGCTTAAAGGGATAATATTAATTTACAACTCTACTATATTCTAATTAAAACTTAAATTATTAAAAGCTGCTCTCTTATTTTGTCAAAACTCCTAATTTAACCTTTACAATAGATAGATATTGGGGTACTAAGTGGTTAAGATTTTGTGTACAAAGGGGGGAGTGGAGAAATAGAACAAGGCACGAATAAAAACTTGAAGGAAGAAGAAAAATAGGATAAATTATAACACATAAAGAGGTGCGTGGGAGGGGGAAATACTATTATAAGAATGAGAGGAAGTGAATGCTAATAGGTAATACTTAAACCTTACTCTCAGTGGAATTGATTCTGAGAGAGAAGAGCATCTAGATCTATTGGGGTATTGAATTCTATATTAACCTACAGGGAAATTGAGAAGGAAAAATCAAGGTGGGAAGTGGTGTGGGAGTACCAAAAGGGAGGGAAAGAGAGGGGAGTGGGAATTCAATAGACTCTAAAGAAAATAGGAAATAAGAAGGGAGAAGGTGGGAAGGGAAGTAAAATAAAGGTGGGGATTAGTGGGACTGATTAAAAGCAAAACACTGGTGTAGAAGGCAATAGTGAAAGAAGAAAGGGCAGGACTAGGAGAGGAAATCAAAATGTTGGGGCAATACACAGGTGGTAATCATAGTTCTGAATGTGAATGGGATGAACTCACCCATAAAAAGGAAGTGAATAGTAAAGTGGATTAGAAATCAAAATCCTGCCATATGTTGTCTACAAGAAACACACATGAGGCAAGTAGACACACAGAGGATAAAGGTAAGAGGCTGAAGCAAAATCTATTAGGCATCAATTGAGAAAAAGAAGACAGGAGGCTAAAAATAGATTTGATTAAAAGAGATAGGGAAGGTAATTATATCCTGATAAAAGGCAGTATAGACAATGAGGAAATATCAGTAATCAACATGTATGCACCAAATGGTATAGCATCCAAATTTTTAAAAGAGAAACTATTGGAGCTAAGAAGGAAATAGATAGTAATACTAGACTAGTGGGAGACCTGAACTTCTTCCATCTGATCTAGATAAATGAAACTAAAAAATAAATAAGAAAGAGGTAAGAGATGTGAATGAAAATAAAATATTAGAAAAATTAGAGTTAGTAAGTATATGGAGAAAAATAAATAGGGTAAAAAATATATCTTTTTTTCAGCAGCTCATGGTACATTCACAAAGATTGATAATGTACTAAGACATAAAACATTGCAAACCAATGCAAAAAAGCAGAAATAATAAATGCAACCTTTTTACATCCTAATGCAATATAAATGATAATTAGTAAGGGTACATGGAGAGGCAAATAAAAAGTTATTTGGAAATTAAATAATATGATTCTCCAAAATTGGTTGGTTAAAGAACAAATCATAGAAACAATTAATAATTTCATTGAAGAGAATGACAATGAGGAGACATCGTATCAAAATCTATGGGCTGCAGCCAAAGCAATACTCAGGGGAAAATTTATATTCCTGAGTGCATATGTCAACAAATCAGAGAGGGAAGAAATCAATGAATGGGCATGTATAAAAAATTAGGAAGGGAACAAATTAAAAATCCCCAGATAAAAATTAAATTGGAAGTTCTAAAAATTAAAGGAGAAATTAATAAAATTGAAAGTAAAAGAACTACTGAATTAATGAATAAGACTAGAAGTTGGTACTTTGAAAAAACAAATGAAATAAAGTACTGGTTAAACTAATTTCAAAAGATGAAAGAAGAAAACCAAATTAACAGTATCAAAGACGAAAAGGGTGACTTCACCTCTAATGAAAGGAAAATTAAGGTAATTTTAAGAACTATTTTTCCCAATTATATGGCAACAAATATAGCAATCTAGGTGATATAGATGAATATTTACAAAAATAGAAACTGCCTAGATTAACAGAAGAGGATATAGAATAATACTTAAATAATCCCATATCAGAAAAAGAAATTGAAGAAGCCATCAAAGAACTCCCTAAGAAAAAAATCCCTAGGGCCAGATGGATTCACAGGTGAATTCTATCAAACATTTAAAGAACAACTAATCCCAGTACTACACAAACTAATTGGCATAATAAGCAAAGAAGGATTCTACCAAATTTCTTTCATGACACAAATATTGCACTGATTCCAAAACCAAGGCAGCATAAAAACAGAGAAAGAAAACTACAGACCAAACTCCTTAATGAACATAGATGCAAAAATCTTAAATAGAATATTAGCAAAAAGACTCAAGCAAGTGATCATGGGGAATATTCACTATGATCAGTTGGGATTTATACCAGGAATGCATGGATGGCTTAATATTAGGAAAAACATCCATATAATTGATCATATCAACAACCAAATCAACAGAAATCACATGATTATCTCAATAGAAGCAGAAAAAAGCCTTTGTCAAAATATAATACTCATTCCTATTGAAAACACTAGAAAGTATAGGAATAGAAGAGCCTTTTCTAAACATAATAAACAGTATCATCTGCAATGGGGATAAATTAGAGGCCTTTCCAATAAGATCAGGAGTGAAACAAGGATGCCCATTACCACCTGTATTAATTTAAATGGTACTAGAAATACTAGCAGCAGCAATTAGAGAAGAAAAAGAAATTGAATGTATTAAAATAAGTAATGATGAGACTTAACTATCACTCTTTGCAGATGATGATGGTCTACTTAAAGAATCCAAGGTAATCAACTAAAAAGCTAGCAGAAATAGTCAACAACTTTAGCAAAGTTGCAGAATACAAAATACCCCCCACATAAATCAATATTTCTAGACATTTCCAACACAACTCAGGAGCAAGAGTTAGAGAAATTCCATTTAAAACCACCCTAGACAATATAAAATATTTAGGAATTTATTTGTTAAGACAAACACTGGAATTATGTGAACACAATTACAAAACACTTTCAACACAATTAAAACTAGATCTAAACTATTAGAAAAACATTAATTGCTCATTGGTAGGATGAACTAACATAATAAAAACTACAATCCTACACAAATTAATTTACTTATTCAGTGCCATACCTATCCAACTACCAAGAAACTTTTTTACTGAATTAGAAAAAAGTATAACAAAGTTCATTTGGAAGAACAAAAGATCAAGAATATTAATGGAGTAATAAAAAAAATGTCAAGGATAGGAGCCTAGTTGTTCCAGATCTTAAACTGTAGTATAAATTAGTGGTCATCAAAACAATATGGCCCTGGCTAAGTGACCACCATATTATTTTAGAATACTCACATGTATTTAGTCAAGCCATTAATTAAATTCCTTACACAACTGTGTATACAGCTGCTACAGCTTTCCTCTGCCCTTCCTCTTCCTTCCTGTTTAGGCCTTGGAGTCAATAATGTAAGCATTTAAATCCTGCCTTGAACAAATATTTGCTATGTGTGTGATTTTGGACCTATCTCCAGCCTTCCTAGTATCTTAGGCATGTTTCTAAGACTAGTACTTTAAGAAAGCAATTTCATAACCTAGGAGTTCCCTCTAACAAAGAAATCATAGATCTATTCCTTATCCCCTGTTTATTCCTATAGTTATTGTTCTGTTGTTCAATTTTTAGTGACTTGATTTGGAGTTTTCTTGGCAAAAATACTGGATTGGTTTGTCATTTCCTTATCCAACATATTTTATAGATGAGGAAAGTGTCACGAACTATTTATGGAACTTGCCAGGGTCGCAGAAATATTGCCTGAGGTCAGGATTAAACTCAAGACTTCCTGGCTCTGGGTCAAGTACTCTATTTCCTGGGACACCTACCTGTCCTTATTCCTATAGATGTAGTTTTTAATTTTTTTCCTAACATAGAGTGTAAGTTCAAGTCTTATTTTTTTAAAAAGTCACAAAATGGATAATAAATTTTGTTCCAACTTCTCATTTTCATTATCTATATCTTTATATTTTTCATTAATATCAATAAACACAAGCATTTCAATATGTAAAGGACAGAAGGGAGGGTAATACATGAAAATGAACTTTTCAATATGATTCGTTTTCTTTTAAAGCACATACTAAATTTTAATCATATCTTCCTATTTTTTTACTACATCTCCTGGGAAATTCTTCAATAATGGATTTCCAGTGGATTATCATATTATCTCATTTGACTATATCTACTAGATAATATCAGGATTAGGAACATTTAGCTGGAAGCTATGCTGTTTTAGTAAGATGAGCATAAAGAATATACTACCTAATTGGAATTAGGGTAGTTTACTAATTTTTCTCCTGAACTCAGAATAAACTCAAACATCTGAATTCTATAAATTAACACTTATATACTCCATCCTTCATACTTGACTTTCTACTAGGAATTAGAGAGGATATGAGAACAGGACAGAATTTATCATTGAAAAGCTTACAATGACAATTGTTTCCCTTTTCATATTCTTGACATCTTATATATTTTTAAATGTTTAAATCTTTCCAAAGGGTCACAAAGAAGAGACTTTTGCTTCTTTTACTTTGACACTATTCTGGATTGTCAAATATTGGTTTCATAGTAGAGAAAGAAATATTATGTTTTATCTGTGTGATTTTATCTTTTTCACACTCAACAAAATGGTTACACTTTTCCTCCAAAGTACTTACATAACATTTGCATGCTATACTTACCCTATATTTCTTGGAATTTTTTTCTTTGAAATCAAATTTAAGTGATATTTTGAGGTTGTTAACTTTCTATGGAAATAAATTTCTATGGAAATACATTATTTGGCAGCCATTCCTACTATTATAAACATACATTTGTCTTTCCCTCAATTTAATTTGTACCCTCTGGGCTCTTTCCCAATGCTAAATATACTAATGGTTTCTATAAAGGGATGACTTTATGTATTGAATATCTAATTAATATCCCAAAAGTTAGTAACTTGAAGAATTTCCAGATGATATGTAAATAGGAACTTCTGTTTTGACATTTCATGCAACACCAAACTATGCTTTATTATTCTATATCATTTCATGGTATCCAAATGCACAAAAACTAGTGGTTAATTAGTATATATTCTACAGCCTTGTAATACCTACAGTTTTGAAATGTGGTATACAAGGTACACTTTTACTTTAATATGTAACTGATTAGCAAACCTTCTTACTACTCTTCCTTTTAAAAAAGAAGATTCATCTCCTTTAAAAAAGACATTTCCTTTCCTTTTTCATCTACATTTAATCATGGTAGTAAGTTAGATAGAATGAAAATATAAGGAAAGCACTTGAAAATTAGTATTCTCTTTCTTCTGTTCTGTAACATTAAAAAAATAAAAATAACAATCCCCTCATTCAAAGCACTCATTTTTGCAAAGAGTGGAGTCACTGTAAAATAAAATGTATGCCAATCAAATCTAAATTTGGAATTTTCCATCAAAGCTAAATGAGAATTTTGAGTTGTAGAAGATAGTCCTTCATATAGCCACCACTCCAACATTTTAGTTAAAAGATGATTATCTATCTATCTATCTATCATCTATCTATCTATCTATCTATCTACCTATCTGCATATATGCCTATATACATGCATATATATATGTTCATATACAAATCTCTAAATACATATTTATAAATTTATATATGTACATATATAACCCACATAATGCATACACGTGATATAAACTTTTTGAGATATATGTATGTGTAGATATGTACATATATAGACGTAGTATATACACATCTAAACTATAAATATATAAACTATATTAGGTATCAATATACACACATATATACACACAAGTACAGTGCATAACAAATAAATATTTTGTTTTACTACATATCTATATACCAGAAGCTGTGTATTTAGTGGCCCTTGTTCCATGGGCTTTGATATTAGGTTATAAATACTCCAGGAAGAAAGAACTGAATTAAAACTGATTCAATATAGGTTTTCATGAAATAATTATGATTCGTAGATTGCATTATAAAGAATAAATCTTCTATTAGAAACAATTTTAAATAAGAAATCTTCCTTATGTCAACAAAAGGACATAGACCATACTATTTTCTTATAATTTCATTTCCTCAAATTCAGCATACCTCAAGAGTTCATCAATGTAGGTCCCTCTATGGATTTTTGTTTTATTATAGGTATGCACAAGTATACATACATATACATACACAAACATAGATATAGATAGGAAAGAAAGTATTGGATTTGGAGAAAGAGAATTTGAGTCTGAGCTCTGAAACTTATTATAGCGGGGTATGAATTAATTGGATCAAAGTCAATAAAATTATATATATATAAATAAAACAAAATTAATTTTTGCTATATAATATACTTCAAAACATTTCACCATATTAAAAATATTCAACATATCCTCTTTAGAGAACAAACATATGTGTTATATGTTTTGACATTGTGTTCATGATATTTTGTCACTTTCTTTTCATCACCAAAAACCATATATTTTTAGTTATCTGGATATTAATTACACCTTTGATAAATAGTTAATTATTATTAATCCAACCTTGATTATGTTTTTTTGATTGCTAACCTTAATAATTGAAGATAATTAAAATATATCATCAAGGTCAATAGACAGGCTCTTTACTTAAAAAAAAGAAGGTGAGTGATTTTCCCAAAATTTCCTGCAATGCTTGAAGATTAAGCAGAAATTGTGAGGGCAGGGTAGATAGGCTATCAAGAATGGGGAGTATGGAAATAAGTTTTTGCATGAATAAAACCAAAATTTAGAAAAGAAACAACAAATTTTGAGGAATTATAGCAAATGTCTGACGAAAGCATCATTTTTCAAACATATAAAGAACTGAATCAAATATGTAATAATACAATGCATTCCACAATTTGAAAAATGAATAAAAGACATGGACAGACAGTTTTCAGAGGAATGCATTAAAACTATCAATAGTTATAAGAAAAAATGCTCCAAATCAATATTGCTTAGAGAAATGCAAATTTAAAAACTCTGAGATTCCACCACATACCTATCAGATTATCTATCATGATCCAAAAGGAAAGTGATAAATGTCGGGCGGGGATGTGGGGAAAATAGGACACTAATACACTGTTTTGTAGAAGTGTGCACAAAATAACCATGCTGGAGAGCAATATGAAATCCAGACTCAAAGGGACACAAAACTATGCATGCCCTTTGACCCAATAAAAGCACCACTGCTTTTCAAAGAGATCAGAGATATAGGGAAAGAACCTGCCTATATCAAAATATCTTTTAGTAGCTCTTTTTATAGTGGCAAAGAATTAGAATCTGAGGAGCTGTCCATCACTTGGGGAATGGATGAACAAGTTGAGGTATATGATTGTAATGCCATAAGAAACAATAATCAGAATGAGTTCAGGAAAACCTGGAAAGAATTATTTGAATTGTTGCAAAGTGAAGTTAGCAGAACCAGGAGAACAATGTATACAGCAACAGAAATATTATATGATGATCAGCCATAAAGAACTAAACCATTATTAGCTAAGCAAGTTTCCAAGATAATCACACGGGACTCATGATGAAAATGCTAACCACAGCTAAAGAAGGAACTGCTGGAGTCTGAGTAAAGATCAAAGCATGCCATCTTTCACTATATTTCCATTGTATGTGTGATATAGTTCTTCTATCATGGCATGATAAATGTGGAAATATGTATTACATGAAAGTACAGGGTATAACTTAGATTGCTCACCACCTAGGTGAGTCAGGATAGATTAGGACAAAATATGAATTCTGAAATGTCAGAAAAAAAGTTTTAAAAATTGCTTTTATATGTAAATGAAAAAATATAGGGGAAAAATAGTAAACCTTTGATGAACAGTTAATTCCTAGAAATTTGACCTTTACTATAATTAATAACTTTTCAATGGAGTTTATTCCAACCAAGTTCAGAGACCATTTTAACTTACATTCTCAATAGATCTCAATCTACAATTCCATTAGTCATAAAAGCTCAAATTCTTGTCATATTTATTCATATATTCAATGAATTATTGACACATTAATTAGTTATATATTCCTAAATATCTCTAGTATCTACACTTCCTTTACATTGTACTAAATACTTGGCATTTGATGTTTAGATTACATGTGCTTCTCCTAGACAAACATTACACATGATTAAAACACTAGATAGAAAAGCATGCAAAATTTGGCAATCAACAAGGAACTACCTAAATATGGTGACACTCATCCATTATGTGTTTTTATTTTAAATCCTTACCTTATGTCTTAGAATCAATATTATATATTGGTTTCAAGATATAAGAGTGTTAAGGGCTAGGCAGTGGAAGTTAAGTAACTTGCCCAGGGTCATACAGTTAGGAAGTGTCTGGGTTAGACTTGAATCCTGGACCTCCCATCTCTAAGCTTGGCTCTCAATCTACTAAGCTACTTAATTGTCCTCTCCATCTTGTTTTTATTTGATTAAGGCAAAATATTTTGAATGATCTTAGTGAGAGTAGAAGCACACAAATAGACACACACATACACAAACACACAAAGCCATTCATGACCGATGCTATCACATAATGGAACCTATTCAAAATTTCTGCTTTTCTTAGTTAATTCATATTCTATAGTTATGTCTTAAAGTAATCCCTTTTCTGTCTCTGGGATATAGTTTTTTGTGACTTTTAATTTTTTAAGATGTCAATCTATGATCCTCTAAGTCATGAAAACTCAAAACCTTAGACTCATATTTATCCCCATATTCAATGAATTATTGTGATATTAATTAGTTATGCATTTCTAAATATCTCTAGTATCTATCATTTTCTTTACATTTCATTATGCTAAATACTTGGCATTCTGTTTTTGGAACACCGTATCCCCCTAATTTTAATTTTTCCTCATCAAAACCTTCTATGAGGGGCAGCTGGGTAGCTCAGTGGAGTGAGAGTCAGGCCTAGAGACAGGAGGTCCTAGGTTCAAACCCGGCCTCAGCCACTTCCCAGCTGTGTGACCCTGTGCAAGTCACTTGATCCCCATTGCCCACCCTTACCACTCTTCCACCTATGAGACAATACACTGAAGTACAGGGGTTTAAAAAAAAACAAAAACCTTTTATGATTTCCTTCAGCTACTATATAAATTCCAACTTGCTCTAAGAACCCATGGCAATTTGTCTAATCCTCTACAATATTTACATAGTAGTAGACCTAGAATCTAGGGAGAAAAAAACTGTGTTCAGAGTTTAATTCTCACATGTATTAGACATGGGACCATTGGCAGTCTCTGAATTCCTTTGAATTTCATTGTCCTTTTGTGCAAAACCAAGATGATCTTAAGAGTACAATCTACCTCAAAGGGCTGTCATGGGACTAAAATGAAAACATATAGGTAAAAGTATTTAATATATTTTTAAAACTGTCCATAATATGATTTGCTTTAAAAGTATGCATTTAAATTTGTATAAAGTGCTTTAAAGTACTATATGTCAACTGCTATTTTAAGTAACTACATTTTGCATATGCTTTCCTGACAAAAATGTTCTCTGTAGTCCTTTTGTATATATTGTTTACATCATTCCTTTGTTATTTAAAATATACTACTATATAATGATGTTTGCTTTTTTCATTTAAAGGGAATAAATTGAGTTTTTATTTGTAATATTTTTCACATTGCCAAAGCAGTTCAAACAAGTACTGAATAGTTTATCTAGATCAGTGGTTCCTAAACTTTTTTGGCCTACAGCCCCCTTTCCAGAAAAAATATTACTTAGCGCCCCCTGTCACATACTATCACTGCCCCCTTACAGTTATTCACCACCCTCAAATGCACCTGTGGCCATCACTGCTCCCCGGTTTGCTGCAGCACCCACCAGGGGGTGGTGGCGCCCACTTTGGGAATCACTGATCTAGAAGGTTGCTTACTTGATGATGAATTCTTTGTCCATGAACACATTAAAATACGAAATGATCTTCAGTCCTATACAGTAATCTTTTGCTTCTTTGGTACTATGGGGGTGTTGGTGGGGGATGCAGAGAAAAAGTTAAGGAATGCACTTTTAGACCATCTATAAATGTTAATAAAATATTTGTACTCTGCTTATGAAATCTTTGTCCCACAGCTAAGAAATTTACATACCTCTGAAAGAAGTGAATGATACTAATCTTGACATTCTCCTTTAAATTAAACCAGGGGACAAAATGAAACTGCAGGTAAATTAAAGGATGACTCATACATTCAAGAGATTAGTAGCTATCTAGCAACAGCCACAGTAGCTGAAGCAGCAACCACAATAGTAGCTACCACCAACAATAATAATTACAACAGTAGAAGCAAGTATAAAAACTAGAACTACAACAGAAGCAGCAAGTTTAAAAACCACAACAATAGTGGTTGCAACAACTACAGTACCAGAAGTAGTGTAATGGTGGGGCACCAGGGATGTTAACTATTATTATTAAAATGTAATCTAAATGGTTCGTGGGTTCACACTGGGTGGAAGGAGAGACAGGACCAACTAGGATAGGGAGACCAGGGTTTACTGCCAAGCTGTTAACTGTCACAGGAATAGCAGTTGGCCCAGCAGTCACTCAGCCCACCTAGACCAGGGTCTATGGAACCAGCAGGCAGAAGGTAAAAGTTTATAACAGTTTAATTGAGGGAAACAATAATGAAGGATGGGATTAAGGGATTCTACACTTGAAACCTAAGGGCAAACCACAGGGCAGGGGAAGGGCTTGACTACACTATTCTATTGACCTAAGCCAGGCAGGGCCCAAAGGAAGCAGTACTGAAGTCACAGGGAAAAACTCCTCCAAACCTGGTTCCAGCCACTTTTGGTCAGCTCAACTAAAGGGCCTGAGGATGGCTTTCAATTGGGGTCTCATGGTAAATCCAAGGATGGTCACAGGATGCCAAGAGCCAACTCCGCCAGGTAATCCAAGATACCCAGGTAGGGAGAGTGAGTTTGAAATGCTGTCCACCAGATCACAAACCACTTCCCCACTTGGTGCAGCTTTGTAGGTCTGTTGTCCACTGCTGAAAGCCTTCACCTCTCAGGATCCCAGGGAATCTGGATGCAGCTTTTCCCTAACTCTGAGATCTCCCAGGGTTAGCAACAGTTATGTCCCCAACCACTAATGGAGTCTCTCTCAGAGTACAAGCCCACTTCATGCTCCTTCATTCCATCTTGGAATTCTCCAGCCCTTCCTGATAGGTCCAACACTAATACTAAATTAATTGCTAAATAACCCTCACAACAGTAGCAGCAACAAGAACAACAGCAAGGACAGCATCAACAACACACAGCAAGGACAACATCAACAACAACACGTAGCAGCAGCAACAGTAACAACAACAAGAAGGTGACATAATGCAGAAAGTATTATCTATTTCCTAAAGTCTGAAACATTTGAGTTTAAATTTCCTCTCAGATACTTACTAGCTCGATGACCTTGGCCAAAATACTTAACCTCAATTGGCCTCAATTTCCTTACTTGTAAAGTGAAGATGAAACAGCACAGTCAAAGCTTGGTTCTCAACATTTTTGGAATTCATCAAATTTGTATTGAACACATTTGGATGAGAAAAAAGCTGTTCCAGTATTCAATGTTTGCTTGGCACAAAACTTGCTAAAATTTATTGGCATCAGGATTTCAGAAAGTATATGCCCACTTCATTGGAAACAAAGGATCAGAAGTTAGTTCGGAAGCATAAAGAAGAGCTCAACACTGAGGAACAGATGGAACTTCAAATTAAATGGAGCAGCAACAGCTAGTGGGAAGAGTTTACTTCATCTGAAGAGGAGGCAAAGAAAGATAACCCTATTTCATTATTCAAGGGAACTCATGCAAAATGAGTGGAAGTGGAAAACTTTGTTGCAAAATATCACCCTGATAAAACTTAAAAAGGCAGAATTGTATATTTGTTAAATGACCAGACTCCCATTTTTAGAGGAATTTTTTAAACCTTTACCTTCCATCTTAGAGTCAATAATTTGTATTGGCTCCAAGGCAGAAGTGTAGTAAGGGTAGGCAATGGGGGTCAAGTGACTTGCCCAGGGTCACACAGCTGGAAAGTGTCTGAGGTCAGATTTGAACCCAGGACCTCCCATCTCTAGGCCTGGCTCTCAATCTACTGAGCTACCCAGCTGCCCCAAGAGGAATTTTTAAACATATTTTAAAAAATGTCTTTGGTTAGGTTTCTTGTAAAGCTTATGCCTAGTGAATATCAAGCATGTTTCAGTGGTGATAAGGGAAAGGAAAGGGAAAGAGAAAGAACTCCAGGAGGGCAGTTGTCCTCAGATATTATGGAAGACCTTTCAGAAGGTAAACTTTTTCTTCCCCACCATCTCCTTAAACCATGATATCCACTAAATACAGGTAATGTTAACTTAAAATTATTTTATTTAAACTATTTTTAAAAATTATGTCTTTATATTATTACTCTTTAGTAAAATGCAACTCCATTAATGCATATTATACCTTATAAAATCTGAATTTTCTAGGTGTCTGAAGGGGATTGATTCAATTTATATTATTCCTTATGGGAAAAATTCATTTCGTAGTGGACATTTTTGTACTCTACTAGCCTACTGGAAAGAATTAATGACAAGGTACCCAGTACCACATACTTACCACTCAGAGTTACTGTGAAGATAAAATGAGGTAATTTAAAGAGATTTGCACAGTAATGAGCAAAGAGTAGGTGCTATATAAATGCTCTCCCATCCTCCCCTAAAATTCTTTTTAAGATCTTTGTATGTAGCTAAAATCTTTCTCTGAAATTTTATCTATTGAATTAACCATATAATCATCCAATTCAATCAATAAGGTGCCTATTCAATGAGTTAAGAATTAAGTGTTTAACAGGATAAGCACTATTTTTTGGTTTTCTGTTTGCTTTTAGGGATAAGAGTTTTAGTGTATGGAGTTACTTAGAACACATTAGTAGTTCAAATAAATGCTTGTACTAGGAATTACTATGTTTTGCATATTTTTACACTCACTTTAAGAATAGAAACATTAGAACAAGTGATTAAAATATATTTTATTAAAATTTATTTTTTGACTTACCAAGCAAACAATCAAAGTAGAAAAATTTCAATCATAATTACTTCAGATTTTAGCATTCTGAAGGAAGATTGACTGCTTCATGAAATATTATAAATTCATGTACTCTACCCTGAACTATTTCTTTAGTCCTCACTTCATTCATTGCATTCTGAAATTATTGATGGTTGATTCACTAACTAAATACCTTGACTCAACAAAACTACGTTTTCATCATTTTATATGTTCATAGAAGCACATTTACATAAAGAAGTCTGGCTTAAATGATGCTATCCATTTTGAAAATAATGTGATAGGACTTTATATTAAATAAGTATTTCAGTATAAACACACACACATATGTGGAGAAAGAGAGAGAGAGAGGAGAGGGAGAGGAAGAAAGGGAGTTAGAAAGAAAGAAAGAGATGTGTCTGGAAGAAATACCCCTAACCCCTTATACTTGATTGGAATTTAGTGATAGTGATAGGTTTAAAATAATCAATATTGTGATTCTAAAGTGATTAATATAATTCTATTATAATCTTAATTACAATTAATAGAATTCATGATTTTTACAAGAACCTCTAACTAAAGCATAGAACTGCTTCTAAGGGGATTTCCAACCCCTCCCTAATTCATATTTCCCTTCTATCATGAGATACTGACCATATGAGTTTCAGGTCCCAAAATGTTGCATCATGTCCTGATAGTGCTTTCATTATTATAAGGAGCACCCAATGAGAAAACTCCCTTTGACTTTGCAGATCAACATCTACTCTTTAATTTACAGTCAGCCAGTTGCCTAGGTTCTGGGGTCCTTAAATGAATTCCTAAGTGTGACATAGTAAGATCACATAGTAAGTTTGTGTGAAAGGCTCAGAACTCTGAGGTTCACTCTTTTGCAAATGTTATCACTTTGAAATAAATACCATATTGCTACATCCTGTTAACAGAGCTACAACTAGCCCACAGATAACATAACAGAGCTAAAACTAGCCCACACATAAATTTGAGATGAACCTTTACCCCAATTAAAAATTATTCTGAGATAAGAAAAAAACAAAAAAAAAATGAGCAAACAAACAAACAAAACCTCTGTTGAAAAGTTTCTTAAAGCAAAACTCCAGAGAATTATGCATTATGATATTTTTGGGGGTGGGGGGAACTAAAGCTTTTGTTCATAACTTCAGAAGCAAACTTGAACTAAAAATCAAAACTAGGAGACTGCCAATATGGCAGCAAGGGAAAGTGATAAATGTTGGAGGTGATGTGCCGAAATTAGGACACTAATACACTACTGGTGAAGTTGTGAATTGGTCCAACCATTTTGGGGGGTAATTTAAAACTATGCATAAAGGGCTACCCTTTGACCTAACCATACCACTGCTGGGTTTGTACTCCAAAGAGGTAATAAAGAAAAATACTTGTGCAAAAATATTTATAGCCGTGCTCTTTGTGGTGGCAAAAAGTTGGAAAATGAAAGTGTTTCCATTGATTGGGGAATGGTTGAACAAATTGCCGTATCTGATGGTGATAGAATACTATTGTGCTAAAAGGAATAATAAGCTAGAGGAATTCCATGTGAATGGAAAGATCTCCAGGAATTGATGTAGAGCAAAATGAGCAGAACCAGGAGAAAATTGTACACAGAGACTGATACACTGTGGTACAATTGAATATAATAGACTTTTCTATTAGCAGCAATGCAATAACCCAGGACAATCCAGAGGAACTTATGAGAAAGAATGCTATCCACATCCAGAGAAAGAACTGTGAGACTAGAAATGCAGAAGAAACACATATAATTTATAATGTGTTTGGATGGGGATATGATTGGGGTTTTGATGTTAAAAGATCACTCTACTGCAAATATGAGTAACATGGAAATAGGTTTTGAACAATGATACATGTATAACCCAGTGGAATTGCTTTTCAGCTCTGGGAGAGGGGACAGAAGGGGGAGGGATCATGAGTCATGTAACCATGGAAAAATATTCTAAGGAAAAAAGGAAAAAAATTAGTGAAATTTACTGTTAGTAAACTCAATGTACTATCACCTCACTCCTGCAAGGCCCATTGTCATATTTATCTATAGAAAAACAAGATACTCTTAGGTTGCTTTGTTTCCAACTACGTATTTGAAAAACAGAACCTAAAAGTCTGAATAAATAAAAAGATAATTAACATCTCCTATATAAAAGTATGCTCAGCTAGGTTTTAGAGGATAAGATAATTTCTGACTTGAAGAAGCACAGAACCAAATAGGAAAAAAATAAGACATAAAAATCTAAATAGTGATAAGAGATAAAAGTTCAACAATACAAGAGGTATAAATGATTGATAAAAACTAATTTCAGTTTGTTTTTCAAATTCCAGATAATAAATACTACAACTCTTTTTTCTTTTAAGGATGGTCATTTTTATTTTTATTTTTATTTTTGGGGGGAGTTTAAATTCTTGCTTTATTTTTTAGAAAAATTTTCCATGGTTACATGATTCATGTTCTTACTTTCCCCTTCACCCTCCTAAACTACACCCCTCCCCCATAGCCAAAGTGGAATTCCACTGGTTTTAACATGTGTCATAGATCAAGATCTATTTCCATATTATTGATAGTTGCATTGGTGTGGTAGCTTCGAATCTACATCCCCAATCATGTCTGCATCAACCCATGTGTTCAAGCAGTTGTTTTTCTTCTATGTTTCCACTCCTGTAGTTCTTCCTCTGAATGTGAGTAACATTCTTTTCCACAAATCCCTCAGAATTGTCCTGGGTCATTGCATTGCTGCTAGTACAGAAGTGCATTACATTCAATTTTACCACAGTGTATCTGTCTCTGTGTACAATGTTCTTCTGGCTCTGCTCCTTTCACTCTGCATCAATTCCTGGAGGTCTCTCCAGTTTATTATTCCTTTGAACACAATAGTATTCCATCACCAGCATATACCACAATTTGTTCAGCCATTGCCCATTTGAAGGACATACCCTCCTTTTCCAGTTTTTTGCTACCCCAAAAAGTGCGGCTATAAATATTTTCATACAAGTCTGTTTATCTATGATCTCTTTGGGTTACAAACCCAACAATGGTATAGCTGGATCAAAGGGCAGGCATTCTTTTATAGCCCTTTGAGCATAGTTCCAAATTGCCATCCAAAATGGTTGGATCAGTTCACAAGTCCACCAGCAATGCATTAATGTCCCAATTGTGCCATATCCCCTCCAACATTCATCACTCTCCCCTGCTATCATTTTAGCCAATCTGCTAGGTGTGAGGTGATACATCAGAGTTGTTTACTACAATTCTTTAGAAAAAGCATCATAAGCAAATTAATAGGTGGAACTACTTTGGTTTCTCATCGATGATATTATAAAAGATATTTAACTTAAAATAATTACAACTAAAAACTAATATATGAACATTTAAAGAAATGAAATAATAATCCCATATGTTCATACTGAGAATAAGTACTGTGTACTTTGTGACTATGGAACACTGAAAATCCCATTATTGTGATTCTTTTTTAAAAATTCTAGCTGTTCCACTCAATTCATTTGAAATCAACAGAGCAGTAAGAAACTTCAAAAAGTGTCATTCAAAATTGTATAGGGCAGGGGCAGCTGGGGAGCTCAGTAGATTGAGAGTCAGGCCTAGAGACGGGAGGTCCTAGGTTCAAATCCGGCCTCAGACACTTCCCAGCTGTGTGACCCTGGGCAAGTCACTCTACCCCCATTGCCCACCATTACCACTCTTCCACCTATGAGCCAATACACAAAAGTTAAGGGTTTAAACAAAAAAACAAAAAAAATTTATAGGCCAACTAGAATTTCAGTGATATAGCAAAATATTCAACTAATAACAACCATTTCAAATAACTATACTAGGTCTTTTTCTGCTTTCATTGAAAAACCTCTAGAATGAAGTCTCTGGACCTCAATATTGCATCCATTCCTTTAACATTATAATGATAGGTAACATTTATAAAGTACTTTCATGTTTGCAAAGAACAAATGGATATTGCCTCATTTGAAAGGTGCTATTATTATTTCACTTTTACAGATAACAAAAGTAAGTTTGAGAGATGTTAATAGACCTGCCCAGGGTCACACAGGTAGTAATTATCTGAGGTAGGAATTTAACTGAAGTCTTGATAACTGCAGTTTTAGTATTTTATCCACTGTACCATCTAGCTGCCCCAGTCTCTCCCCTATACCCTTTTAGTCTGTTATATGTCTCATTCATTTCCATGATATGTTAATCTGTTGTACTCTGATTTTTTAACCTTCATTAGGCAAGTCTACTCACTGTTAAAAAAATTATTTCTTTTCTTGACTCACATGCCACAGATTTAGAATTATGGAATGGCTTCCTATTATCTTAACCAAAGCCAAGTTCTACCAGTGCAAATAAAATAACTTACTTTTGTCTTTCCCTTCACAGTACTTCATCTGCTTCTCATAGTCTGACAACAGAAATTTTAAAACACTTACACCAGTAGTCCAATCCAATATAATTAAGAATAACACCCTCAAAATTAACTATTCCCTCTTTCTAATATTGATAAATATGGATTTCTTCATAGTAGATATAATCTAGAGTCTTATGTGTTAGGTGAAATGCTGTTTATTTATTTTAAATTTTTTTCCATGGTTACATGATTTACTTTTTCTCCCTCTCTTCATTCTTCCCCCCTTCCCAGAGTTGAGAAGCATTTCCACTGGCTTATACATATATACATATATATATTTATATTTTATATATAATATTTATTATTTATATAATATCTATATACAATATTTTATATATAATATTTATATAGTATATATTTCCACTGTCTTATACATATATATTTTATATATAATATGTTACACATATTATATATATATATATCACTCAAACCCATTTCCATATTATTTATTTTTATAAAAGAGTAATCCTTTAAAACCAAAACTTTAAATCACTGTGCTTTACTATGTCTTCCAGGACTCTTACCTCAGCTTCTTCAGACACATTCCACTTCCTTTGTGGGAGGTGTCTGAGAAAGTATATAAAGAAGAAAGAGTGGGATTTTTTGTGTCTTTTCTGGAGAAGGGAGGAGAGCATTTTGACCCAGAGAGCTGAGGTCCCTGCTAACTGCTTGAGATCTAACTCATAGCCTTCCGAAATCTTACTTTTCCTAATCTAAATAAACCCAGCTTAATATCCCTATCATCTAGCCTGATTTGTTCTGCTCCCAAGGACTCGGGTTAATTTCCCCACAGGGGCTGGGAGATACACTGACTTCCCTACTTCCTCACTTTTTCACCAACAATAACATTCTGGCGACCCAGATTGGACTCTGAACCTGCCTTGACTACCAGTAAATTAAAAAAAAATTCCTTATGAAAAATTCAGTCCAGCAGGGGTCCCTTCTCCTACTAAGCAGTTTCAACCCCTACTGGGATCCACTGCCTCAGCAGGGGTTCCTGCTTTTCTTTGCCCCTACACCCAGCCTAGGAGCCTTAGCCCTAACCCTCCTCACCCCTGCTGAGCTAAAACCCAGTAGGGGGTCTGACTTAAAAACCCAGTAGATGTCCTGGAAAAATCCAGTCCCTCTCTCAATTTCACCCACCCTAGCCTACTTCTAAAAACTCCCTGACTGCCCCCTAACTTACTTACCTAGCTCCTATCTCTCCCTCTGGAGCAATTTTGCCTTTAAAGAGGCAACACTAAAACCCCCCAAAAGTAAAACTCAACTTATCTTGGTTTCTCGTACCCCATATGCTGGGTTCCTTTAACCTAACGCCCTTACCCACAATTCCCTTCCCAAGTCCCACCCCCACCAATAATTTTTCCTCCCCTGTAGTACTACCTCTTGGCCACTAGAAGCCAGCACTGAACACTCAGTATCCCCCCCTTTCCTGCTGAGCTGCAGTACTACCTTTCTGCCATCAGAGGGTAGCACTAATATTAAATATATAGATAGCAAAAAACCTTGACTTTTTTTGCCACCAAAAATAAATAAATGAAATAAGACAAAAATAAACAAACAAATAAGTAAATGAAAGCTGTGCAACATGATCACTTCTATATAGGAAATACTTTTGACTTTGTCCAACGTGGAAATCTTTAAGGTTTCTGAATGCTTCCTTTTCCTATTGCTGCCAGGATATCTTTTCGTAATCCTTAATATTAAGATTCAAAAGGCTACAAATCAGAAAATGCAAGCATAAAACCAATCAGCAGTACAAATTCAATTGGAAAATTTCAAACACTGTTTGCATGAGCTGGTGGAAGAGGAGAATCTAATTAAAATATATAATTCAAATTTTTGTGGGCCTGTTCTAGAACTACTCAGAGAGGAAACTCCTAATTCTCCTGAAATAGAGACGGAGACAGATGTGAAGAAACTCCTCTCTCATGTTGTGCACTTCCTGACCCACCCTTCCTCCCCTGTTCCTTCTCCTGACACCCCATCCTCTCCTATCCCTTCTCCCAGCCCACAAGCCACCCCAGGCCCTGAGGAAACCTTGTACTCCTATCATACCAGTTCCTACGTGTACTACCTCAGTACACATGCAAATGACTCCAAAGAAAGGAAGACCACAGACTGATTTATGATGGCCTTTTCCCCTTAAGGGAAGTGCCCACAGTAGGATGAACTAGAGATGTGATAAACTTAAGACATCATATTCCTTTCATACCCCAGGATATTAAAGAATTTTAAAAAGATACTTGGGGGATTCTGGGAAGATGGCAGCTTAGACTGAGCAAATCTTAAAACCTCCACAGGCTTACACACCGAGATAGAAAAAAATGCACTTTGAGAATAAAAAGGAACAAATATAAAAAGGGGGAAAGAGTAGGGGGACCCTACTGCTGCACAACTAAAGCTGTATGCCAAGAAAAAGACTTCAATTCTTGAAATATCCAGTCTGAGGTTGTAGAAGGGGAATCCCAGGACTCCTCCCCTATGTGCTGTGCAGAGTCTCCAGAGGCCCCTGAAATCTCAGGGCCAGCAGGTGCACCAGACTAGAGAGAGGGCCTCACTGGCACTGGACTCCGGGAGTTGAACACAGGCACTGGAGAGGTGACTGGAGGAGAAAATCAGAGAAACATAGAAAAAATGCCTGGAAGAAGGAAGCTTAGAGAGAGACAAACCTCAGACTTCTTGGCTTCCTTACACCGAGATAGAGAACAAAGGGCTTCAAGAGGAAAGAAAACCAGACCAAACACAAGGACAGTGTGGGGGAACCCCACTGCTGGACAGCTCAGTTCAGCTAAAAGGCTCCTTCCTGTTCACCCACATTTTTCTTTATTTGTTGGTTTTTTTCCCTCACCTTAAGGTTTTAGGCTCAGGGCATATTAAGAAGTATAGACTAATCCAATCAGGCTAAATACCAACAATTGGAAAGACAAGAAGTCTTCAGAGGGTAGAGAAAAAATGGCAAACCTCCATTGCAAGCTGGGGGAAGATCTTTCATCAAAGATCATTAAATACGTCTGCTTAAACTAGCAGAACAGAAAAGGAAAAAAATGAGAAAAAGAGAAAAGAAATGACAATTGACAGCTTCTTTCAAGGAAGTGAAAAGAGAGCAAATGAAATAGAAATAGAAGAGGAAGAAGTTCCAATGAATTGGTCTCAGACTTTGGAAGATCTCAAAATTCAATTAACTCAAGAACTTCAGGAACTCAAAAAGCAAAATCAAGAGAGACTGAAGACAATTTGAAAAAGGTAATACATGAACTAAAACAAAAAATAATGTCTTAGAAGCCAGAATTGGCCAGCTTGAAAATGAAGCAAAGAAGGCAAAAGATGATCTACAAAGAAAATCAGAAGAGATGGAGGATGACCAGAAAGCCAGGAATGAAATTCAGTCTTTAAAAAACAGAAATCAACAACTAAAAGCAAATGACTTCATGAGGCAGCAAGAATATATAAAACAAAATTTAAAAAGATGAAAAATTTGAGGAGAATATGAAACACCTCATTGATTCAACCAAAGATCTGGAGAACAGAGCTAGAAGAGACAATGTAAGAATTATTTGTTTACTAGAACAACATGATAAAAGAAAAAGTTTAGATATCACCCTACAAGAAATTATCAGACAATTGCTGTGACATTCTTGAACAAGAGGGAAAAGTGGAAATTGAAAGAATCCACAGATCACCTCCTACATTTAATTCACAGCTGACAACTTCTAAGAATATTATAGTGAAATTGAAAAACTGCCAGACCAAGGAAAAATATTATAAGCTCCTAAAAAGAACCCATTCAGATATCAGAGAACCAGTTAGGATGACACAGGATCTGGCTGCATCTACATTGAAGGACTGGAAAGCATGTAACACAATAATCCAGAAAGCAAGAGAACTGGGACTACAACCAAGAATCAACTATACAGCAAAACTGACTATATAATTGCAGGGGAAAGTATGGTAATTCAATAAAATTGAGGACTTCCAAGCATTCATCAAGAAAAAAACAGACTTGAACGGAGAGTTTGCTGCCCAAACACAGAACTCAAGAGAATCACCATAAGGTAATTAAGAGAATGGAAGGAGGGAGAAAAAAAAACGTTTTCTTTAAGGGACCCAATAAGTTCAATAAATTTGTATCCCAAGAAGATATTGGCAAATATTAAAAATTATTATTACCAATAGGATAACTAGAAGAAGTTTATATAGAGGGAACAGTGACAAACTATATTGTATTATATGTCAAACAATATATATATATATGTATGTATGTTATGTATGTATAAATATATACAAAACTAGAGGGGGAAGAAGAAGGTAATATTAAGAAAAATGGGAAAACAAATGAAATGGAGTGAATTTATATTCCATAAAGAAGTGTGTGGGGCCAACAGGGAAGAATAACAATACACTGTAAGGGTAAAGAGGTTGGAGAGAGGAAATATTTAATACTTAAATGCACTGAAATCTACTTAAAGAGGGAAGAATAATCAGATCCATTGGGGCAGAGAATTGATTCACATCCTACAGAGAAGTAGAAGGGTAACAAAAGGACTGGTGGAGAGGGAAGTAACACTAGGGAGGGAGAAGGGGGGTAGCTTAAAAAGATCCTAAAGAAGAATAAGAAGGGAATGAGAAGGGAGAGGAAAGAAAGGTAAGTACAATAAGGGAGGGGATTAGGGGAACTGATTAAAAACAAAACACTGGTATAAAAGGAAATAGTGAGAGAAGAAAGGATAGGACAAGGAGAGAGAATCAAAATGTCTGGGAATACACAGTTGATAATTATAACTCTGAATGTGAATGGGATAAACTTGCCCATAAAACGGGACCAAATAGCAGAGTGGATTAGAAATCAAAATCCTACCATATGTTGTCTACAAGCAACACACATGAGACAGGCAGACATACATACAGTAAAAATGAAAGGAGGGAGCAAAATCTACTGGGCTTCAAATGAGAAAAAGAAGGCAAGGGTTTCCATCATGATCTCTGACAGAGCCAAAGTAAAAATAGATATGATTAAAAGAGATGGGGAAGGTAACTACATTCTAATAAAAGGCAGTATAAACAATGAAGAAATATCAGTACTCAACATGTATGCACCAAACGGTATAGATTCCAAATTTCTAAAGGAGAAGCTAATGGAGCTCAAGGAGGAAATAGATAGCAAAACTATACTAGTGGGGGACCTCAACCTTCCCCTATCAGATCTAGATAAATCAAACCAAAAAATAAATAAGAGAGATAAGAGAGGTGAATGAAACCCTAGAAAAATTAGAGTTAATAGATATGTGGAGAAAAATAAATAAGGACTGAAAGGAATACACCTTCTTTTCAGCAGCACATGGAACATTCACAAACATAGACCATGTAATAGGGCATAGAAACATGGCAAACAAATGCAAAAAAGCAAAAATAATTAATGCAACCTTCTCAGATCATAATGCAATAAAGATAGTTATTAGTAAGAATACATGGAGAGGTAAAGCAAAAACTAATTGGAAATTAAATAATATCATTCTCCAAAATAATTTAGTGAAAGTACAAATCATAGAAACAATTAATAATTTCATTGAAGACAATGACAATGAAGAGACTTCTTACCCAAACCTATGGGATGCAGCCAAAGCACTTCTAAGGGGAAAATTTATATTACTGAGTGCATATATTAACAAATTAGGGAGGGCAGAGATTAATGAATTTGGCATGCAACTTAAAAAACTAGAAAGAGAACAAATTAAAAATCCTCAGATGAAAACTAAATTACAAATACTAAAAATCAAGGGAGAAATTAATAAAATTGAAAGTAAAAGAACTATTGAATTAATAAATAAGACTAGAAACTAGTAGTTTGAAAAAAATAGATAAAATAGACAAAATACTGGTAAATCAAATAAAAAAGGAAAGAAGAAAACCAAATTAACAGTATCAAAGACAAAAAGGGAGACCTCACCTATAATGAAGAGGAAATTAAAGCAATCATTAAATCTATTTTGCACAATTATATGCCAATAAATATAGAAATCTAGGTGATATGGATAAATATTTGCAAAATGTAAATTGCCTAGATTAATAACAGAAAAAATAAAATACTTAAATAATCCCATATCAGAAAAAGAAATTGAACAAGCCATCAAAGAATTCCCTAAGAAAAAATGACCAGGGCATGATGGATTCACAAGTGAATTCTATCAAACATTCAAAGAACAACTAATCCCAGTACTATACAAATTATTTGATATAACAAAGAAAGAGTCCTACCAAAGTCCCTTTATGACACAAATATGGCACTGATTCCAAAGTCAGGTAGATCAAAAACAGAGATAGAAAACTACAGATCAATCTCCCCAATGAACATAGATGCAAAAATCTTAAATAGAATACTAGCAAAAAGACTCCAGCAAGTGATCAAGAGGATCATCCACCATGATCGGGTGAGGTTTATACTAGGAATGTAAGGATGGTTCAACATTAGGAAAACCATCCACATAATTGACTATATCAACAAGCTAACAAACAAAAATCACATGATTATCTCAATAGATGCTGAAAAAGCCTTTGACAAAATACAACAGCCATTCCTATTGAAAACACTGAAAAGTATAGGAATAGAAGGACCTTTCCTAAAAATAATAAACAGTATATATCTAAAACCATCAACAAGCATCATATGCAATGGGGCTAAATTAGAAGGCTTCCCAATAAGATCAGGCACAAAGATGCCCATTATCACCTCTATTATTTAACATTATACTAGAAAGACTAGCAGTAGCAATTAGAGAAGGAAAAGAAATTGAAGGTATGAAAATAGGCAATGAGGAAACTAAGCTATCTCTCTTTGCAGATGATATGATGGTCTATTGAAAAAATCCTAGAGAATCAACTAAAAAGCTAGTAGGAATAAACAACAACTTTAGCAAATTTGCAGGATACAAAATAAATGCACATAAATCATCAGCATTTCTATATATTTCCAACACATCATAGCAGCAAGAGGTAGAAATAAAAACACTATTTAAAATCACCCTAGAAAACATAAAGTACTTAGGAATCTATCTACCAAAACAAACACAGGAATTATACAAACACAACTACAAAACATTTTCCAAACAATTAAAACTAGATCTAAACAATTGGGGAAACATTGTCTGCTCATGGGTAGAATGAGCTAACATAATAAAAATGACCATTCTACCCAAATTATTTTACCTATTTAGTGCCATACCTATCAAACTACCAAAAAAACTTTTTTACTGAATTAGAAAAAAGTATAACAAAGTTCATTTGGAAGAACAAAAGATCAAGAATATCAAGGGAAATAATGAAAAAAAAAACATGAAGTAAGGGGACCTATCAGTACCAGATATTAAACTATACTAAAAAGCAATGGTCCTCAAAACAATATGGTACTGGCTAAGAGACAGAAGGGAGGAACAGTGGAATAGACTTGGGGTAAGTGATGTCAGCAAGACTGTGTATGATAAACCCAAGGAGCCCAACTTTTAAGACAAAAATCCACTATTTGACAAAAACTGCTGAGAAAATTGGAAAACAATATGGGAGAGATTAGGCTTATATCAACATCTCACACCCTACACCAAGATAAATTCAGAATGGTTGAATGACCTGAATAGAAAGAAGGAAAGTGTAAGTAAATTAAGTAAACACAAAATAGTATACATGTCAGATCTCTGGGAAAGGAAAGATTTTAAAACCAAGCAATAATTAGAGAAAATTACAAAATGTAAAATAAATGAATATGATAATATTAAATTAAAAATCTTGTGTACAAATAAAAAAATGCAACCAAAATCAAAAGGGAAATAACAAATTGGAAAAAAAATCTTTATAACAAAAAATTCTGACAGGGGTCTAATTACTCAAATATACATGGAGTTACATCAATTATATAAAAAAACAATTCATTCCCCAATTGGCAAATGGGCAAGGGATATGAATAGGCAATTTTCAGATAAATAAATCAAAAGTATCAATAAGCACGTGAGAAAGTGTTCTAAATCTCTAATAATTAGAGAAATGCAAATCAAACCAACTCTGAGGTATCACCTCACACCAAGCAGATTGGCTAAAATGAAAGAAGGGGAGAGTAATGAATGTTGGAGGGGATGTGGCAAAATTGGGGCATTAATGCATTGCTGGTGGACTTCTGAACTGATCCAACCATTCTGGTGGGCAATTTGGAATTATGCTCAAAGGGCCATAAAGGATTGCCTGCCCTTGGTCTAGCCATACCATTGTTGGGTTTGTATCCCAAAGAGATCATAGATAAACAGACTTGTACAAAAATATTTATAGCTACGCTTTTTGGGGTAGCAAAAAACTGGAAAGTGAGGGTATGCCCTTCAATTGGGGAATGGCTGAACAAATTGTGGTATATGCTGGTGATGGAATACTATGGTGCTCAAAGGAATAATAAACTGGAGGAATTCCATGTGAACTGGAAAAACCTCCAGGAATTGATGTAGAGTGAAAGGAGCAGAGCCAGAAGGACATTGTACACAGAGACTAATACACTGTGGTAAAATTGAATGTAATGGACTTCTGTACTAGCAGCAGTGCAATGACCCAGGACAATTCTGAGAGAGTTAAGGAAAAAAATGCTACTCACATTCAGAGGAAGAACTACAGGATTGTAAACACAGAAGAAAAACAACTGCTTGAACACGTGTTGAGGCAGACATTTTTGGGGATGTAGATTCGAAATTACCACAACAACACAACTATCAACAATTTGAAAATAGGTCTTGATTGATGACACATGTTAAAACCAGTGGAAATTCACATTGGCTATGGTGGGGGGAGGAGGGCGGGTTGGGGTGTAAAGGGGAAAGTAAGAGCATGAATCATGTAACCAAGGATAACTTTTCTAAAAAATAAAAATTATTAAAAAAAACAATATGGTACTGTCTAAAAGATAGAAGGGAGGATCAGTGGAATACACTTGGGGTATGTGAGGTCAGCAAGACAGTATATGATAAACCCAAGGAGCCCAACTTTTAGGACAAAAATCCACTATTTGACAAAAACTGCTGGGAAATTTGGAAAACAATATGGTAGAGATTAGGTTTATATCAACATCTCACTCCCTACACTAAGATAAATTCAGAATGGGTGAATGACCTGAATATAAAGAAGGAAGCTGTAAGTAAATTAAGCAAACACAGAATAGTATACTTGTCAGATCTCTGGGAAAGGAAAGATTTTAAAGCCAAGCAAGAATTAGAAAAAATTACAAAATGTAAAATAAATGATTTTGATAATATTAAATTTAAAAGCTTTTGTACAAATAAAAACAATGTAACCAAAATCAGAAGGTAAACAACAAATTAGGAAAAAATCTTTATAACAAAAAATTCTGACAGAGGTCTAATTACTCAAATATACAAGGAGCTAAATCAATTATATAAAAATTCAAGCCATTCCCCAATTGATAAATGGGCAAGGGACATGAATAGACAATTTTCAGATAAATAAATCAAAACTGTCAATAAGCACATGAGAAAGTGTTCTAAATCTCTAATAATTAGAGAAATGCAAATCAAAACAACTCTGAGGAATCAGCTCACACCTAGCTAAAATGATAGTAGGGGAGAGTAATGAATGTTGGAGTGGATATAATATGTAAATAAGTCTTGATTGATGACACATGTTAAAACCAGTAGAAATGTTGGTTGGCTATTGGGTTTTGGGGGTTGAAGGGAAAAGTAAGAACATGAATCATGTAGCCAAACAAATTTTTCTAAAAACTAAAAAAATTAAAATAAAGATACTCCTAGTTTTGTAAACATTGTCAAAATGGAAAAGATGACTGATATATTCTTTCAATATGATCCTTCTTATAAGGACGTTGAAAAATTACTTCAGGCTTTTCTGATGGAAGTGAGAGAAATAAGATCATCTCTCATGTGAATAAAGCCCAAGGGCATGATGCCACACACTGGACACCCCAAGATCTTCATTGGGATTATAATGTTCCCAGGGGATATTTACAGTTAAGCAATGCTAGGGCTGCCATTCTCAAAGCAAAGAGAGATTGCGCTGAAAGAGCAAATGTTTGAACAAAATTTGACTACTTTACACAATCTGATGACAAGACACCCTCCCAATTCATGGATAGGCTCTTTGAGGTGGGAGGTAGGTCCCTAGACCTTGATCTTTCTACTGAAAGAGATATCAGACAAATACAGCATCAGTTCATTAATAATTCTTGCAAGGTGGTCCAAGACTATTTTAAAATGCATTGCCCAAAATGGCCTGGGATGGATCTTGAAGAATTGAGAAGAACTGCTGTGTATGTCTCAAAAGGACATGAAGAGAAAATGGCAGAATCTAATGATCTATTGGAAACAATACAAAAGAACCTGAAACAGGAAAGAGCATGATACTCCACCAATACCACTTGCCCTTCTCCAGGAGTCTAATTGTTGATCTTTGACCTGCTATTTCTGTGAATAAAAAAGGGCCATGTAATGATGAATTGTAGAAATCTATTCCAGGTAATCAGGAATAATACCTACTGGAATAATAATAATAATAATAATAATAATAACTACAATAATTTCAGAAACAACTATAGGAACAGCTATCAGAATAACAACTATAATACTTTTAGGAATCACAATTTTAGGAATGGTAATTCTAGGAATATAAATCAGGCAGATAACTCAAACCACATGACCCCACAATAGTATCTTTTAAATGAAGCTTCTTTATGAACTACTGAGGATGCTACTGCCACTCCACATGGGGCAGAAGTTGGTGCCCCTTAAACTCTATTACTTTGGTTGTTTTGTTGCTATTAACCCTTTTCAGTTTTGTCTCCCTTAAAAATAGCAAAGACAAGAAAGGAGTTTTGCAATATAGTGCCTGTCTACCCCTTTACTACCTTTATTTGTGCCATCCTATATTTGACATGTGCCTTTATGGAAGTCCATAACAACTTGTATAGATAATTTGGAAAACTTGTATTTCGTGTATTTGGAAGATTTGAACATATATTACCTGTATTAGTTACCTGTATTGAATTAACTTGATTTGCATTTGACTTGATTTGCATTTTGTGCCTTTTTTGTGAAATTTTTATATTTTCTTCAATGAATTATTCCTTTTATATCTCCATTGTTTTATCTACTTCGTTTGTACTCACGCTGTGGATCATGGCTAAGTTAAGAGGAAATGATCTAAATTCTTGGGTAAGAACCTTTATATTCTACCCCTCCTTAAGAAATGGCATCAAAAAGGAACACAGATTTCATCTACACAATGCAAAAGACACATGAACATCTACACAGTGCCAAAGCAGCATGTACTTAACCTAAATGATGCCAAAAGAGCACACAGGTCAAAAAAGAGAAACCAATCCTGCTAGGATTGCTGAGATTTCTACGCCAATAAAAAAAGGACTTGAAACTAGTGTGAAACACAAGGCTGTGGAGCTTAACATATCTTAAGATGCAGCACTGTTTGTATTACACACCTTGTGAAATTTAAGTCAAGTACCTAACAATTGGCTGTTCTCGATCCATATTCTATCCCTGAGAAACAATGTTGAAAGAAGAAACAATGAAATATCAGACCAATGAATAAAAACCTACTCCCTTTTCCTAACTTTCTTGCTATGGTGGTTGACTATGGTCCTGGCCACTAAGTGGGTAAGTGCATGATGTTGGACATGGATTACTTTAATTGGGCATTATTCAAAGACCTATTATAATTCTATTTTTTCTTATTTAGAATTTTTCCATATAAAATTTAGGATTGAATATTTATAATTTTTCATCTGATAGTCATTTGGCTTTTTTGTGCTATTTTTCTGATGACTTTAATTGGCAGTCATTCATATGCCTCATTCCTTAGCCATGTTTCCCTGTGTGATTTTCTGTTTCTTTCTACCTTCCTCAGAGAGGAATGTGTTTTTATTTCATATGAAAAGTTTAGGTTATTTTAGTGAAAGAAGTTTACTGCCTCCCGAAATCCAGTTGGAGATGCCCATGGAGATCACATGATGCAGCAGGAGACCCTAAGAAAAACAGGATGCACAAAATTGAACTTTGAGGGGTTAAAGATTCATTTGTCTAGTTAAAATTCATTTGTTTTCTTAAATACATTTGTTTTAAATGCATTTGTTTTATATACATATATTTATATTTTTGTGAAAGAAGGGGACTACCCCTGATTTTTTTTGTAAAAAAAAATTGCCAAGTATCTGATTTTCTTTTGTTGTAAAAATTGTTGCTATTTCCCCTTGTATTGATGTATATACCCTTTATTTTATTATGATTGTAAATTTATTTATGTTTATTATGATCAATTAGGGAGACTGGTCTCCCAAAGGTTCACAGTGGGGAATGTGCATTTTGAAATGGCTCTAAGTTCTGGGAGACTAGGGAACTTCTTAAGGCAGTGATGGGCAAACTATAGCCTGGATTTGGCCCGCAGGGAATAGTTTGCCCATCACTGGTATAGGGGGTGAGATGTTGATCTAAACCTAATTTTTCCCAAACTGTTTTCCAGTTTTCCCAGTTGTTTTTGTTAAATCACAAGTTCTTATTCCAAAAGCTGGGATCTTTGAGTTTATCGTATACTATCTTATTGAGATCATTTACCCCAAGCCTATTACATGAATCATATTGTTTTGATGATCACTGCTTTATAGTAAAGCTTAAGATCTGCTACTGCTAGGCCACCATCCTTCCCTTTTTTTTAATTAGTTCCCTTGATATTCCTAATCTTTTGTTCTTCCAAATAATTTTTCTTATAATTTTTTTCTAATTGTACAAAACATTTTTGGTAGTTTTATAGGTATGGTATAGAATAAGTAAATTAATTTAGGTAGGATTGTCATTTTTATTATATTGATTTGTCCTACCCATGAGCAATCAAGTTTTTTTCAACTATTTAGATCTAGTTTTATTTATGTGAAAAATGTTTTGTAGTTGGGTTCATATAATTCTTGAGTTTGTCTTGTCAGATAGATCCTAAAATATTTCATATTGTCTAGAATGATTTAAAATGGAGTTTCCCTTTCTTAATCTTGCTGCTAAGCTTTGTTCGAAATATATAGAAATGCTAATTTATGTGGGTTTATTTTGTATCCTGCAATTTGGCTAAAGTTATCAATTATTTCCATTAACTTTTTAATTTGTTTTTTTAGTTTGTTTTTTTGATTCTCTATGTATACCATCATATCATCTGTCAAGATTGATAGTTTAGTTTTCTCAGTAACTACTTTAAAACCTTCAATTTCTTTCTTCTCTAATTGCTACTGCTAGCATTTCTAGTACAATATTCAATACTAGTGCTAGTGATGATAATGGGTATCCTTGCTTCAATCCTGATCTTATTGGAAACTTTCTAGTTTATCCCCATTACAGATGATACTTGATGATGGTTTTAAATAAATACTGCTTCTTACTTTGAGGAATGGCTGTTTTAGTCTTTTCAATAGGAATTGATGCATTTCGTCAAAGGCTTTTTCTGCTTCTATTGAGATAATCATGTGATTTCTATTAGTTTGATTGCTCATATGGTCAATTATGCAGGTGATTTTCCTAATATTAAACCATCCTTGCATTCCTGGTATAAATCCCAACTGATCATAGTGAATAATTATAATGATAACTTCCTGGAGTCTTTTTACTAGTATTCTATTTAAGATTTTTGCATCTACGTTCATTAGAGAGATTGGTCTGTGATTTTTTTCCTCTGTTTTTTGGTTTGCCTGGCTTTGGATCATAAGAGGAATTTGGTAAGACTCCTTCTTTGCTTATTTTGTCAGTTTGTGGAATATTAAGATTAGTTGTTCTATAAATGTTTGATAGAATTCATTTGTGAATCCATCAGGCCCTGAGGATTTTTCTTAATATTAAACCAGCCTTGTATTACTAGTATAAATCCCACTTGGTCATACTGAATAATTTTTGTGATAACTTGCTATAGTCTCTGCTAATATTTTATTTAAGATTTTTGCATCTATGTTCATTAATTAGTTTGGTCTATAGTTTTTCTTTCTCTGTTTTTGTTCTTTCTGGCTTGGGAATCAGTACCATATTTGTGTCATAAAAAGAATTTGGTAAAACTCCTTCTTTGCTAATTCTGTCATATAGTTTGTACAGTATTGAGATTAGTCGTTCTTTAAATGCTTGATAGAATTCACTTGTGAATCCATCTTTCCCTGGAGACTTTTTTCTTAGGGAGTTCCTTAATGACATTTTCAATACCTTTTCTGATATGGGATTATTTAAGTATTCTATTTCCTCTTTTGTTAGTATGGGCAATTTATATTTTTGTAAATATTCATCCATTTCACCTCGATTGCCATATTGTCATATATTTCAGCAAAATAGCTTATAAAATTGCCTTATTTTCTTGTTCATTAGAGATCAAATAGCCATTTTCATTTTTGATACTGTTAATTTTATTGTCTTCTTATTTTCTTAAAATTAGATTAACAAGTGCTTTATCTATTTTATTTGTTTTGTTCATAGAACCAACTCTCAGTATTATTATTGGTATTTTTATTTATTAGTAATGGTATTTTTAGTTTATTTATTTACTCATTAATAATAATGGTATTTTTACTTTGAATTTTATTAATTTCTCCTTTGATTTTTAAGATTTCCAAGTTAGTCTTTATCTGGGTTTTTTTATTTCTTCTCTTTCAATTTTTTTTTAATTCCATGTCCAATTCATTAATCTCTGCCATCTTTATTTTCTTGATTTAGGTACTCAGAGACATAAATTTTCCTCTAAGTACTGCTTTGGCTGTATCCCATGGATTTTGATATGTTGTCTCCTAATTGTCATTCTCTTCAATGAAATCAATAATTGTTTCTTTAATTTTTTCTTTGACCTACCAGTTCTGAATAATTAGTTAATTTAATTTCCAATTAATTTTAAATTTGCCTCTCCATGAAACATTATTATGTTTTTCATTGCATTATGATCTGTAAAAGTTGCATTTATTATTTTTGCTTTTCTGCATTTGTTTGCAATGTTTTTAAGTCCTAGTACATGGTCAGTCTTTGTATATATACCATGTGCTGGTGAAAAGAAGGTTTATTCCTTTTTGTACTTATTCACTTTTTTTTTCACTATTCATTTTTTCAGTGAATCAGCTTTACCTGGAAACTCCTGAAGGTTTATTATAGGCTTAGTTAATTAAACAAGGTTCTAGGATTCATTCCCAATCCCTCTTTCCTCTTTATTTCAACCCATCCTTTCCCTGGCCTTGTTTACCTTCATTAAATAAGTTAAAAAGAGAGGAGCCTGTACTGTCCTGATCTGTACTGAAGATTCTTACAGGAAAGTTGTCGGTTAAAATTTCTCCTTTCTCTCATCAAGCTCATTCAAGTGATCACTGATCTTCTATCATTAGGATCAACATCACAATCAACAAATCACAGTCAGTTATGACATCCTTAATAGTTTGAGTTTATTAATATTCATTTCACCTAAAGAACTAAGTTCACTTAGCACTGACAGTTGAATAAGAATATTTTATTTTCTCATTAGTCAGTTGTAAAGGAGCAATCATCTGAGTGTTGGGGCCTGTTAGATGGTTTAACACATACCACACCCAGCTGCAGAGTCACTTAATCTTACTTAAAGCAACATTATTTAGCTGTTTTAAACCATCTAGATAAGAAATCTCATAACCTCCTTTATATACCACATCCTCTATGTAAATTCTTTTAACTACTATGATAATGATAACAATTTTTAAGAGTTATAGATATCATCTTTCCATATAGCCATTTGATTTTATTGAACCCCTTAACATTTTTCTTTCTTATTTACCTTTTTATACTTCTATTGAATTTTGTATTGAGGCATCAAATTTTCTGTTGGAGTCTGCTCTTTTCTTCAGGAATACTTGGAAATCCTCTACTTTATGAAATGATCATATCATATTTGGTCTATATGGACTATTATTATATGGACCATGTTATATATGGACTATTACTCCTTGGAATTGTCATGTGGGGATTTATTGCAAGAGGTGATCTGTGGATTCTTTCAATCTCTAGTTTACCCTCTGTTCAAGAATATGAGGGCAGTTTTCTTGGATAATTTCTTGTAGTATGATGTCTTGGCCTTTTTTTTTTGGTCATTACTTTTGTTTAATTCAATAATTCTTAAATTGTCTATCTTGCATCTATTTTCCATGTCAATTGTTTTTTGATGAGGTAGTTCATATTTTCTATTTTCCCATTCTTTTGACTTTTATACTTTCTTGATGTCGCATGAAGTCATTAGCTTCTAATTGTCCAATTCTAACTGTTAAAGACTGAATTTCTTCCATGACATTTTTAGCTTCCATTTCCTTTTGATCTTTTCTTCTTTTGAAATCATTCTTTCCATCTTTTTAAACTTTTTTGTCTGTTTTCCAATTCGTCAATTCAGACTTTAAAGACACTCTTTTCTTGTTTTAGTTTATGTGCCTCAGTTTCATAATGATCTATTTTGCTTTTTAAGCTGTTGTTCTCCTTTTCCCAATTTTCATTGATCTTTCCAATTTGATTTTTGAATTATTTTTTTGCCTCTTCTAGATCCTGAGTCCTAATTTTTTGAAGTTTTTCTTGATGTCCCTTGGATTCCATCCTCCTCTGTTGATTCTGTTCTTTGTTCTTTATCTCTATAGGAGCTTTCAAACATAACTTCCTTATTTTTCTTCTCTTATTTATTCATTTATTACCCAATTTCCTTGTTAACTGTACACTTGCTCCTCTGTTTACTAGACCTAGTTGTTTGAGCTGTTCTGCCCTGAAGGGGATCTTAGCTTTTCTCTCTGCTCTGCTGATGTACTGAATTAGACTGGTTGAGGTGGTGACCTCCAAAACTAATTTGCACTGAGGCAAAATCTTCACCAGCAATTGCAGAGGCTGAGGGTGTGCAACCAGCTGACCCTCCCCCCTTTCTTCCCTTCCAGACACCACCAGTGCCCTGAGCTTCATGTGGTGATACTGAGGTTCCATGTCAGGTCTGTAGCCTTCTCCCTGGAATCTCACAGTCAGTCTGAGTCTCATTGCATTTCTCAGAGCAATAGATGGGGAAAGGGTGATGGGTCTCTTCTTTATACAATGGAAATCAACTCTCTCTGACTACATTTTAAGTTTTATTCAGCAGGAGAATCCTGTACCTCTGTATTGTTGTTGGATTTGGATTTATGCCTTTTTTAAAAATGTTTTTTAAAGATTGATATGGAAGGATATTCTGAGAGGTTTCAGCTTCTGCTGCTTCTTAGCTGCCATCTTGAATCTGTCTTACAATGTTGTTTAAAAATACTTTATTCACAGTTTCTTTGCATTGATACCAGGAATCCATAATAGAATTAAGAAGTTTACTGACCTTTCTTGAGGCTGTATCTACACATACAAACTGATCTCATGAGCATTTTCAATTCTTACTGTTTTTTTGTAAGTACTTCTAGCTATATGCTTAGGGCAGTATGCACTTGGCTTTATATAATTCCCTTGATTCTTCCATTCATTTTCAGCCAAGGTATTAGGGAAATAATTTTCTAATGTTGCTTTTCATATCTAGCTCATCAGACATGCTCAGGATTTTTCTTCAATGACTTTTTGATATGATTTTTTAAAAGATAATTTGCTCTAAGCAAAACTTTGCTTCACCTAAGTTACATGATGAACAATTTTTTAAAAATTGAAGCATAACATACTAAAACCTAAAACTGCACTAAGACTTTCATGATACCCAGTACTAACAGAAAAAATGCATTCCCTCCATTATTAATTATTTAAGTGATTTTAGTCATATCTGTTGATTTATTGTATGATTATTAGTATGTCTTCTGGTATGTTCGTCCCCCTTAATATTACCTTGTTATAGAGCTAGCCACTATATCAGAAATCTACATTTCTTACTTTGTACAGTGCTAGATTCTTACCTTTCAACTTCACTGAAGCTGAACATTTGATAAATAAAATAAGTTAAAAATGTTGAAACTTAAATTCATCTATTAGTAATAGTATCTCAACATGTGTAGTTTCATGCTATTTATGTGATAAAAAGATAGTTGGTTTTTGCTTCGTCTTTAGAAATAGCCATTAAACTATTATTTACCCCAAATAGGCGTTTGTCCTTTTTAGTACAATCTAGACTTATCCCTGCTTGTATGAGGACTAATCTATACTGTGATAACTGCTCCATTAATTCTCTCTTGCTGCCTTCTTCTCTCATCTTTCCAGAAAGCTGTTCACTGTTGTTACCTCACAGCAGATAACTGATTTTCTAAGGTTATAACTTGAGAAGCTTATCAGTAATTATTTCCCCCTTCCTTTTACTGCAGGTTACTATCAAATTTTGACAGTTAATACTAATTTATGATTATCTAAAATAGATCATTCAACCATCAAGCCCAATATAGAAATTTATGGCCATTCCAGGAAAAACTAGAAATAATCAACTTAAATTTGGAATGCTTTGCTTTAGGAATTGCATCAAATCTGAGATTAAAGAGTACAGGAGCCCCAGGGGGAGACATTTAAATAATTCCCTTGTGCTGTTTAACAACATGGAATATGGTTAAATTAATTGGGAAATCAAGTATGCTCAAACTTTACATTCTGATCAAACTTTCATGATAAATTAGATCCATTCTGACATGAGAAAGTCAGAACACTAGCAGCAGAGAGTAAGTCACTGTTTTGGACTAGCTTTGACATTTAATGAATACTTTGAAGTATTAAATCATCAGTATTGTGTACATGTCTATATGTCCCTTGTCTTAGAACTCATGTGGCATGAAGGACCATATGGCATGACTAGCTCAGGGACAGGAGAGATATTAAATTTATCTTGATTTGAGTACTTTCCCAGAACATAGGAAACATTTTTACCTGGACAAGCTGCTGTACTACTACCAATTTCCTACTCACTTAAATGAAACAACAAAAATTTATTAAATGCTTTCTATATGCAAGGTACTATTCAAGGAATAAGGTAAATAATAACAACCAACACCACAAAAACAATAGAACAATTACAGACAACCAAGAACTTTTGGTCTCTTGGCAGTACATAACATTTACAGAGTCAACTATACACAAAATATGAACCATGTAATTTTGAGAGACAGAATACTAATGCCTGAAGGATAAGGAAAGATGAATCTTAGTTGAATATTGAAGGTAGTTAGGCTCTGTGAGTGGCAGCTTGGTGACTCAATGGATAGACTCCTCATCAAGAAGTCAGGAAGACCTAAGTTAAAATATGACCTCAAACACTTACTATCTGTGTCACTAGGCAAGTCAGTTAACTCAGTTTGACTCAGTTTCCTCATCTGTAAACTGAGCTGGAGAAGGAAATGGCAAGCCATTCCATTATCTTTGCCAAGAAAACTCCAAATGGGATCAGAAAGACGCAGGCATGACTGAAACAACAAAAAATGGCTCTGAGGTTGCCTCAATCCTTCCTCAGATCAGATTGTGTATTTTCTTTCATTTTTTTGAGTTCATGTGTTTTCTGAAAGTTTTATTCCAGACAAGCCCCTGCTAATGTAGTGTATGTATTCCATTCAGGAATTCCCAAAGGTTATTATGGTCAATGTTTGAATAATATACATCTCATTTTCATCACCTATTGTCTGCTCTGATAGACTAAGGAAGAACTGTGAATGAAATAGCAAAATAATTTATGGAACAGAATAGCAAAAATAAAGAATAATGGATTCTCTCTCTCTCTCTCTCTCTCTCTCTCTCTCTCTCTCTCTCTCTCTCTCTGTCCCTCTCTCTCTCCCTCTCTCTCTCACCCCTCTAAAATATAAAATAACCTAATTTTCACTACTTCTATTATACCTGTCTTATGACTATACACTCACACATAGAAGAGTGTGACTTTAGGACCTTCTCCATGAATGAATTCCCAGAAAATTCAATCACTAGAATGAATGAATGCAGACTTAGGATTGTGAGATTCATATTGCAGAGAGGGATTCAACCTGCAGAGAGGGGTTTAGGCTACAGCTCAGAATTCCATAGGGCCCCCTGAGAACTCTGAGAGAAGTGGCAGTTAAAGGCAGTTGGAGCCTCAGGCTTGAATCTGAGCAAAGGCATTTTAGTTCCTAACTGCCAACTTGCTTTACCTGGGTTTGACACCCAACAACATCACAGTTTACCCCTGTTTACTTATTTAGATACAGAGGAAGAATATTTATAGGGATAGAGAGCAGATTAGCTATTCAAGTTACCTTTCCCCTTTGGGGGGAGGGGCTGCTTGGACATATCAGTTTGAGGGCTTCTCAGACCTTATCAATCCTTATCCATCTCCCTTCCTTCCCATACTTGTCTATCATTAAACCTTTCATCATTTGGGAGCAGTGCCTGGCTATATATTTGGGGATCTTCACTGTTCTTCCTCTCTTTCCCTCAGATTTAGTTATCTTGGGGAATGAGAATATTCTTCAGTTTTTTCTTATACCTTCTCCTCTTTTTTGGGGGGTAGGAAAGTGAGAAAGAATTTTTAAAATTAATTTAGGTAATAGTTATGTCTCTATATTGTGAAAGGTTAAATTTTGGGGGTAGGACTTTGATCACAAGCCAGTGTGCAGTTTATTAAATGCAAAACACTTAGTTTATTATTAGGAAATAGGAAGGAGGAAAGTGAAAGTAATCTTATATAGATTATAAATATACCTAATTACACTGCTGCTGCTTAAGATTTGGGAAGTATACAAAGAAAAAAAAACCTTCTTTCTCATTGCATGCATCTAGGGCTTTCCCAGGGGTGTTTCCTCATAGATATTAATGACTTTTAACCTGAAGGGAGCTTCTACTCCACTACAGTTCTCCACGTGGTTCTTCTAAAACCTGACCTAGGCACCCCCCAGTCCTCAACAACCCTTAAGCCATGTGGGATTCCCAACCTGTGGGTTTTTCCAGTCCTTACCCCAAATTGGCTTCCATGCTCTGTTTTGGGGGAAGAGATTGAGTTAGCACATGGACCCTAGCAGTCCCCAGTTCTGGGATATATATTTTTTTCTTCCTACCATTCCTTGTGATCATCTTGCCTATGTATGCTGGTCATTTGGGCCTGATCAAGACTTTGAACTATATACCCTTATGGAGTCATCCACACTGTGCTGAGTGCAGAGCTCAGTTAGAAGGAACTTGAATTGGACCAGAGGTGGATTTTAAAACCTCAGACTGTATTTTTTTTAAGTCTCTGTACCTTATTATATTTTGCTGATTGTTGTTTTGTGATTTAATTTTGTTTTACATTGATTTTTCTGTTACACTGGATTATTTAACTAATGAAGTTTTGGCTTCTAGATTAATTCTGTTTTTTTTTACAATGATTTTATTGTAACTCCCAAATATTGAACAAATCTATTAGAATTGGTAAAAAGGTATTTTGACTGCATTGCTTGTAATTTGTCCCTTATATTATTGTATTTCCTGATTTCTTTAAGGTTTTTATTTTTTTTAAGTTTACCTATATTAATCTAATTCTGTTATCTGTACCATTTATGAACAAATTAAACATTTTTAGTTGTAAAAAGCCTGTAAGCCTTATGTATACTGGATTTGTCATTTCAACTATAAGAGCCCATGCCTTAAGTTTTTATTTGATCTTGATAATTGTATACAACCTTGAAGACTGTGGTGCCTTGAGAATTTAAATTATAATTTTATAAAGGGTTTTTAGAATTGACTTTAGATGCCTAGTACCCTTCTGTGTGAATGATAAGGTTTTATATATTTATTATAATGAATGTTGTCTTAAAGGGGTAGAAGAAACAAATGGAGATTTCCTGCCCAAGCCTTTGTATATTACACAGGAAGCCAAGAAAACTCCTGTATGCTAGATGTTTTGACTTGCCTTCCTATCAGAAGGATCTAGAATTCCTGAGGATAACTTAGACCCAGAAGGTTGTTTTTTTTTTTTTTTTTTTTTGTCTTCTTCTTTTTTAGGTTCTGCCCCACAATTGCCATTGAGGCAGTAATAGTGTTTGTTAAGAAAATATATTAGCCAAGGTTGAATGGTTACTATACCTGTTTAATTTGTGACAAGTATACAATTTTTAAACATCATAGCAAATAGTTATAATAATGAGTTTGCTATTGTCTTTGAATGTGTTATTGGAAATTATGGTACTTGATTTGAACTTGCATTATGGATCAGCTGTTTTATAAAAACCATTTACACTCAGAATTCATGGAGTAGCTTGCAAGGAAATGGATTTCATTTTTGGGTGAGAAACCCTTAACTAATTCTAAGCTATATATTTTTGATTTTTAAAACATTCTTTTATCATTTTTCCCTTCTATGTGCAATACACTGTTTGAGGTTTTTCCCTCTCATTTTATACTTGTTATATTTTTCCCTGAATTTTTAATTTTTTTATTGCTTTTCTTTTTATTTCTTAATAGAGTAATTGACTCTCTTCTTTTTTTCTCATTTTTGTACTGAAAGTACATATAATCAATGTTAATCCTTTTTTGATTTTACAATAACATAAGTTTAATATAAATATATATTTGATATAATATTAATTAGACTATGGTAGCCTGCCAATTATTGGTAAATATTATGGGACTGTGATTAATGTCTCTCTGTCTGATTCCAGGAGAAGGGAGCAAAAGAGCCACAAGGTCATAGAGACTGACTCAGAATCTGTAAAGTACCGAGGAGCAAAAGGTCATGCAGACCATGGATTGAGGAATTTCTATGCCAATACTGAAGGGCTTGAAACTAGAGTTTAATGTTCGAAGTTACAGCTTTTCTGACATATGTTAGAGGCCAGACTTCCCCCGGGCTTCATTCTCTAGCCAAGCACCTAAGATTGCTCTATCATGGCTCATCCCTGAGAAGGTACAGGCAAATCAGACCAGGGAAAGACACTTCCCTTGCACACATATTTGTTTCTGTTATTTCTCTTATATATAGAATGGCAATTTTCTGTAGTCCTGGCTCGTGAATGGGTAATTGCAAACTGCTTAAATCACTTTAATTGGGCCTTGATTCAAGGACCTGTTATAAGTTTATTTTTCCTTACATTTTTTGCAAATAAGACTTTGACATTTTACATTTCATTCACAAGTTAATTTTTTCTCTTTTATTTGGATTTTATTTTTATTTTATTTATTTTATTTCTTTTGCCAATTGATTTCATCCAACCCTGAGACTCAGCCATGTATCCTTAGCTGACCTGGGGTACTCTCTTCGGGAAAGAATGTGTTATTGATTCTCCTCAAGGGTGTGTGTAAGTTTTATAATCATAATGTCTGTGTTATAATCTATAATGTAAAATTTTAACTCTTTTGAGAGTAATTTCAGGGGGGAATGTAAAATTCTCCTCAGAAAGGAATGTATGTTTTATAATCTATAATGTAAAGTTTAAATTCTTTTGAGAGTAATTTCAGGATAAGAAATTTGCCATCTCCCTGGAATCTAGACAATGAACCTTTTTGTAGAAGGCACCTTGAAGGTGCCTGAAGAGCCTTCACTGGATCGTGAAGATCCAAAATGAACTTTGGGGTGCAGTTGATTGAACTATGGGGAGTTGAATGCATTTGTTTTAAATGTACACTCTTATGCCAAAGGGGACTGCCCCCAATTGGCTTTTGTCAATGAGGCTAGCAATCATTGAATCATTATTTTTGTCTTCTTTTCTTTTTTCCCCAAATTCCTGTAATTTAAAAGTTGACTGTGTTTACAAAATCCATAGAGAAGACCAGTCTTTTCTCTGTATCTTGGGGGGGTGCGGATGTGATATTGGAAATTTGGGGTCCTTGAATTTAATATTGAGGTCTCTGGTATAAACTTCTTGTGGACATTTAAGGGACTTGAAAACAACATTTCCCATTATTCCTCTTGTATAATACAGGTGGGTAGGAAGTGTTATTATGTAGACAGAGGTATAAAGTTTCAGAACTTGATTGGGATGTTCTTTTTCCTAGGAAGCAGCCAAGGTGAAGGTATGGTGGGCCATTCGAATTAGATCTTAGGAGACACATGATTTTCTTAATCATCAATATGGATTAAAATGAAACCTTAATATTTTTAAATATACCCTTCTATATTAATTTTATTTGTTACAGTTCTCTAGTCAGATTGGTGGGTAATCCTATTGGTAGGAGGCAGAGTGAAGGAGTTAAGAAAAGAAGGCAGGCTGACCTCCATTTTCAGCCTGAATTTTTCATCAGGGAAATTAAGGGAGGCTGCTGTGTGCCCTGACTGGCACCAACAGCTTAGTGGGGTTACATTCAGTTTCCCTTGGGGTGATAACTTCCCTTTAACTTCCCAACCCTGGCATGACATTGCTGTCATCCTCATTTTCTCAAGAAACCACATTTTGTCTCCCAGTAAGGAGGGGTGGCTGGGAGGGAGGAGAGGCCCTGATACATCTTTCTAGGGGGTTATCAACTATACCGCAAACTTCCTAATCACCTCCCTTATTACATAGTAGCACAGTTAGAAGAAGAGAAAGGGTGGGAAGTAAGCTTATTAGAATGTTATAATATGCAAAAACTATAAAAGGGTAAAAAGAAAAGATTTCACAGAGAGAAAAGGGAAGAGAGAGATGGAATGAGATGAATTATATAACCTAAAGAGATATAAAAAGAACTATTAAAGTGAATGGGAGGATGAGGGTGGTGATGGGCAGTGCTTAAACTTTACTCTCATCATAATGGGCTCAGGGAGGAATTAGCAACCTATATTCATTGGGGTATAGAATCCTATTTTACCCTATAGAAAAGTAGAAGGGGAATAAGTCAAGTGAAGGGGGGTGGTAATAGGAGGGAAAGGGAATTGAAGGGAGATAAAAAGAAAAACAGTGGTGAGGAGGAACAGATTGAAGGAAGAAGAGCAAGATCATAAAGGGAAAATAGGATGGAGGGGAATACACAGTTGGTGATCATAACTGTGAATGTCAATGGGATGAACTCACCCATAGGAAGCTGATAACAGACTGGATTATAAACAAGAATCCTATTATATGTTGTTTCTAAGAAACAAAAGAATCCTATTATATGTTGTTTCTAAGAAACACATTTGAGTCAGGGTGACCCACAAAGAGTAAAGGTATGGGAAGAATTTATTGTACATCATCTATAGTTTTTTTAAAAAAAGGAATAGCAATCATAATCTCAGATATAGCTAGAGTAAAAATAGATCTGATTAAAAGAGATAAAAGAAATATCTTACTAAAAGGTATCATAAATAATTATGAAATATTAATACTAACAATATATGCACCAAATGGTATAAACTCTAAATTTTTAAGGGAGAAATTAAATTAACTTCAGGAAGAAATAGATACTAAAACTATACTAGTGGGGTACCTCAACTTCTCCCTTTCAGATCTAGATAAATCAAACAAAAAATAAACAAGAAATAAGTAAAGGAAGTGAATGAAATCTTAGAAAAGTTAGAAGTAATAGATCTCTGGAGAGAACTGAAGGGGAATAGAAAGAAATTTAATTCTTTTTCAGCAATACATGGCTCCTATTTAAAAAAAAAATCATCAACTGACCATGTATTAGAGCATATAAAGTTCAAAACAAAATATTGAAAAGCAGGAGTAATTAATGCATCCATCCTTTTCAGATCATAATACAATAAATTAAGATCAATAAAGCTCCATGAAAAGATAAATGAAAAATTAATTGGAGACTTAGTAATGTAATGTTAAAAAAGGATGGGTCAAAGAATAAATTATAGAAACAATTAATATTTTTGTTAATAAGAACGACAAGTAATAGACAACATATCAAAAATATGGAATATAGGCAAAGCAGTACTTAGAGGAAAATGTATATCTTTAAATACTTACATCAATAAAATAGGAAAAATAAAGATCGATGAAATGAGCATGCAAGAAAAAAAAACTAGAAAAAGAACAAATTAAAATTCCTCATTTAAAGACTAAATTATAAATCCTAAAAATTAAAGGAGAAGTTAATAAAATTGGAAGTAAGGGATCCATTGAACTAATAAATAAGAGTAGGAACTGGTTTTATGAGAAAAAACTCAATAAAATAGTCGGTGTTGGTTAATTTGATTAAAAAAGGAAAGAAGTAAATCAAATATGCAGTATCGAAAATGAAAAAGATGAACTCACCACCAATGAAGAGGAAATTAAAGAAATAATTAGGAGCTATTTTGTCCAATTATATGTCAATAAATCTGACAAAGTGAAATGAATACAATGTGACAAGGAAAAGGAGTCTTTCAAGAGCACTTACACTCGTAAATACAAACTGTAATATCATATGATGTGTATTTTTCAAACATGAATACCAGGGCAATGCTTCTTCATTCATATGAAAGCTTTTAGCTTTTCTCATCAAACTCTTTAACATTTACACACATCATTACAAATGGGCATAGAATCATTATGCAGTAACTTGCAAGGGTGTGTAATGAACTTATTTTCTTCTATCAGTGTGAATGAATGTGTGTTATTGCTTCTTAGCAAATGATGCCATTTCTATATGAATTTCTAGCTGATGGATATGGGAGAAATATTTTGCTGGCTGAAGGGAACAAATGCAAGAAAATATTAATTTTTGAAAGAATGTGTGTGTCTGTATGCAATATATGTAGTATCTCTGTAGACTTAGCAATGAAAATATGTCTTGTGAGGAATATAATTAGAAAATATTTACTTTAGCTTTGTACATTTCTAATGGTGGAATAGAAGTCAGTACACCTTTGTTAAAAATCTTAACGAGGCATGTGTCCATACAATATGTAGTTTGACTGGTACTTTCATGAGAGGATATCCCCAATAAGGATATAATAATCTAAGGAAAACAAATGAAAATAATATGAAGCCAGTCGACACACCTCATGCCCTCATGCCTGGAATGCATACCTTCATTTTTGCTTTTAGGAATCCTCTTTTTTTTCACCTCAAATGTCACAGACACCATGAAGCTTTCCTTCAGCAACACAACAATGCTTCCTCTCTCTGCAACCAATCAACCACTACAATTCCAGATGAAAGTTTTCTCTACCTCTGTGTGTGTGTATATGTGTTTTATCTTCTCTCTTTGAAACAATTTGTATGATAGTGTGGTTCATGTGGCCTGCCCCATCATTTTACCTTCCAATGTGAAAGCTCTTCTTTTCATTCATCTTTTATGTGAAATAATTTCACCCATTATTCCTCTCTTTTTGTCCTTTCAATGCATCCCTCTTTCTCATTCATCCATTTTTCTTATATCTTATATCATTCTAATATGTCCCCTATTTCCAGTACAAGGGGAGAGTCCCTCAGAACAAATTTCTCAAGACCCATTTGATGCTGTATTTTTATAATCTGTGCTATTTAATCCAGATCAGTGGTAATACAGTGAAATATAGGTTCCCATGATCACCCTTAAATTCTAGTGAGGTGCCAGGGATATAGAAAAATTATGTAGTTGCTGAAGAGTTAATAATATCGATAGAAGCATAGAATCTTAGTGTTGTATAGAAATATAGATTCAAATAAGCAGTATGTTTCTCTAGCTTTGGAGTAAGATGAATTAAATCCTTATAACTTAATGAGTAACTTGGTACATGGTACAGTAAGAAAAATAATGGACTAGGCATCAGAAAATCTAGTTTAATACCAGGTCTGCTATTGGCCTGTGTGGCCACTGACAAATCACTTCAACTTTCTATGCCTCAGTCTCCTCATTTGTAAAAGTCCTCGGTAGCTTCTAAGGTACCTTCAAGTTCTAAATCTATGATCTTATGAGATAATAGTCCAACATATATAGCTGAAGCAAAAATTCCTTTCATAGATAAATAGTTGATCAGCTTCTGTTTAGATAGCTCTAGGGACAGGGAACTCGTGAATCCCAAAGGTAGTTTATTATAGTTTAGAGAGATATAACTCTTAAGAAGGTAACTAGCCCAACCTCATTTATATTTACCTACAATCTATCTTCAATATGACATTCACTCAATGATCCTAGTTCAGCCCTCTTGGGTCAAACAAAAGAAAGCTAATCATTCTTCTACATGACAGTCTTTCAGATACTTGAAGGCAGATATTTCCCCTCCCCCAAATCTTCTCCAAGGGAAATATTATAAATCCCTCCAACAAATCCTTATATGACATGGTATTAAATCTTTACCCTATCCTAATTATCCCCTTCTCTCTCCATCTTGCCAACATTATTCCTAAAAAATAGCATCATAACTGAGCAGAGTATGTTACATATTGTTTGACTAAAACTGAATATAATAAAACTACCAACCCACTCCTTTTGAATATTTTGCTTCCATTAGTACATAGTAAGTTCTCATTAATTGATTTTCTTGCTATGAGAGAATATTATATTGAGTATTCAATAATTGAAAATCCAATTTCTTTGAAGATGAAGTTACCTAGTCTCAGTACCGTGTTCATACATCCATTTTTTTTCTTTTAAACCTCACTTTTTGTCTTATAATAAATACAGCGTACTGGTTCCAAGACAGAAGAGTAGAAATGGCTAAGCAAAGGGGATTAAGTGACTTGCCCAGGGTCACACAGCTAGGAAGTATCTGAGGCCAGATTCAAACCCAAGATTTCCTGTGTCTAGACCTGGGTCAAACCACTGGGCCACCTAGCTGACCCTTAGAACATGTATTCCAATCTTCTCATATTTCAAATTAATTTCAGCTCCTTTTTAGAGATGGTGAGATTATACCATGAATGACAAAGCTAGTATTGAAATCCATGTCCTCCAACCCCACAAATCCTGTCATGTTTGAACTATAAATCGCAATTGCCATTTTTCTTTTAAGTTAATGAAATGCAATTTACTTTTATCCTTTTGATTTCTGCATTATTTGGTTAATTTTTCTAGTGTGGACACAGATTTTTGTCAGGCAACTAAACAAGTTAATCAAAGCTTTTTTTTTCACCATTGACATTAAAGAAATAGGTATGGGTCAAAGAATGTGGCCAAGATTCCAGAACTGCTCTATTTATGTACCCATGGCTCTAATCTGACCAGTGGGGAAAGATATAGAGCACTGGGTTAAAACTAAAGTCAATTAAGACTTTAGAAAGCAGTCCAGAAAATTATGCACTCTTCCACATAAACTAGTTTCCTTTAGAAACACAATCAAACATACCTAATCTTAATGTTATGAAACAGATGGGTGATTGCTTTCCCCCCTTTCCTGGGTTGTGGCCAAATTCAGAACTGAAAGTGTCAAGGAACCAGAAGAAAGTCTATACTTGAAGGAAAAAAAAACAGTTGAGGGCTAATTACAGGATTTCCGTAAACCTTACAAAAAGCATTCTTGTGTGACAGCCAGGCCACTTTTGAATGCAGAATAGGTCAGGGAATTTTGGGAGACTTCCAAGGGCCCATCCAGATTTTGAAGATAGAACATTCAATCTTGTAACTTTCTGGCTGCTGAATAGAAACTGAACTGTTTGAAGAATACAAATATGAAAAGGTTGCCTTGATATATTGCATCCATTTATGGGTTATAAGTGAACATGGGTCTCATATGATCGATATACCTATAGAACTAAGAGTATGTAATGCAATAAATAAGTCAAATACCTTTCAAATTGCCCCATCCTGTTTTGTTAGTCCTACTTAGCCTTGGCCTTCAGAAATCTTGTTAAATTTGATTCTTTCTAGGATACTCTCAAACTTTAAAGTAGGCAAATTTATCAGTCTTTTAATTATGTAAATAAATGAGGATTGTGATGAAATCTTCATAATTTTATAGGTTAACAAAACAATAAAACAAATACTAGTGTTCTATGTCTTATAAATAATATTTCCTTGAAAATAAACTTTTTTGAAATGTGACTTGAATTTATAAAGTTAATGCATCTATTCACAGAGGGATAATGACTTCAAAATTGTGATCAATTCTCATTTTCATTAATTAATTCATAATCCTCATCCACATATATCCTGCTTTATATCACTATTTGAAAAGTGAACATTTGTTTCAAATATTTTTGTTAAATTGATATGATAAAAAATCAAGATGATAATGCTCACCTGCTGAAATAACCACTCATTGGATGATTAGGCCAATTATGTGATTATAGGTCTAGAGCCTCCAGGAACCTCAGAAACCATCTAGTCCAGAATATTTATTTTATTGACAAAGGAATTAGTTCATAGTGAGTTAAAATTACCTGTGCACTGAGTTAGATAATACATTTTACTCACCTTCTTTACTTCAGAGTCAGCATTCCCTCTAGTAGCCCACATTAGATAAATAGCTACCTACTATGAGTGTAATTCTCTGTATTTTCCCTATTCCCACCCACCCTATTTCTTCATGGAGAAGAAAATATAACCATCTTTTTTATGGCTATTCCTACTTCTCTTCTTCCTCTTGATTACTCCCTATAAATATCTCTCCAAGACTCTGATGTTCTAACCCAGTTTTATGAAGATCATATGATGTTAGTAGGCCTGATTTGAGAGAGGGCTTTAGAACAATAATTGGCAGTCATCCCATTTCAAGTAAATATATAAAATTTATCATGTATGTGATATTCCAGAGAAAACTCATATCTGTACCATCTTTAAAAGGCAATTTACAAAATTCTAGGAAACTGTTTTGTCCATTATAAATGGGTGAATATTTAAAAGTCAGGTTTTCTATATTCTTTTCATTTTTCATTGGTTTTTAAACATAAATAAAAAGTACAATATTTAAAATTTTTCAAGAACAACATGTAGTTTTTTTCCTTAATTAAAATCTGGTATTCAAAGTTCCATGATAACTATGTCTAATGGAAATGTCAAATTTCAGCAAAGTACTGAACAACGAAGTACTTCCTCCTATTAGATTAATCTGTTATTACCTTTCAGTATGAATATTGCCTGAAAGTATAAATTGAGCTGTTTTCCAATCAGTTATAATATTTATTAAGGATCTACTATTACTATACACAAGTGCTGGACCAATCCTTGCATCATAAAATTGGAATCTTAAAAATGAAAGAGAATTTACTCATCCACAAAAATTGCAGAACTTGAGAGGTGAAAGGGCCATTTTGTTTATCTAGCATACAAAAAGATCCTGATGACAACATTTCTTTTGAAGGAATTACAAAAACACACAACAAAAATGCTAATTATCATCATAAACGGTATGTTTATATTTCTCAAGTTTACATATATTTGAATATATGTACATTGAAATAAAAAAAAGTAGATAGATAATTTCACTTAATTCACATTTGAAATCTAATTGACATTAGGGAGTTAAAATTACTTGTCCAGTACCACACAGTTAGTAAAAATAGATGAAGGAATTGGTGCCTAAGATTTACCTAACTGTAAGTCCTGTACTCTTTCAGCTTTATTCTACACTATTAAATGATACTTGTAGAGCTAGTCAATTATATTTAATTTTTCCAATAAAATATCTTTCCTACTTAGAATTATCCTTCTCCATCATCACCCCTATATCCATACTTGTTAATAATGATAGTCCCAAATTCAACCCATAAATTTATCACTTCTTTCCATGTTCACTTTCCTAATCATCTTCATACTGCTCCTTTCTGAAATCAATCAATTCCTCTCTATTCTTCTATTAAAAATTTCCTTAGTGCTATATGAAACCTGTGTTTTATTATTAAACAGCATTCCTATATCTTCTCCCTTTTCCATAAGAATGACCATTCTTTGGTCAAATTAATTAAAACCTAAATTTTCCCTGTTGGCACCATTTCTCTGGTAACTTTCTGAAAAGGAGATTCTACATTCTAATAGTTACCACAACATGTAAGATAAGATGCAGAATGAAATAAACATTTTCCACTGCCATTTCAAATATCCATAATACACTCAGAAAAAAAAAACTATCCTAGAATGACTGGAGTATTTTAAAAAAAAGATATGCAAAGGTTGGTAGAAGGAAGTTTATAGTTTTAACTTTTAAATGTTATGCCTGGACTAATAATTGAATACAAATTTGATCCCAAGTACTTCATGACTGTAGGCAACTTAAAAAACAAAAGAAAATCTCCACATAACTCAGTTTCCTTAATTGTAAAGTAGGGTCAAAAAGAGCACCTTCCTTCCAAGATTATTGTGAAAATCAAATGGAATGATGAAACACATTTTTCACAATGCCTGGTAAAAAGTAGATGCTTAATGAATGCTCATTTCCTTCTTTACACAAATATAAGATATAGGGGAAGTAGTTTACAAAGTAAACATTTCTCTATATTTTACAGTCATTTATTTTTCATAAATAGTCACCATTTCTGAAGTCATCTTTGTAGTGTGCAGACATTTCTAATTCAAAGCAAATGCACATCTCTAGGATTCTCCAACATTTCAATGTCACATCCCCCTTGTGAAATGTTTCAGGTAAAAACTCTAACCACATCCTACCCCAAGTCCGACTATGCTGTCTATTTTGGTTGTGATTTTTTTTTATCATTTCCTACACTCTATTTATTATTGTTAACAGAGGAAGAGAAAATCTCTGGGAAGATGTTACAATGGTGAGTTGGGTTGTACTAGTGAACTAAGCCCATATGATGATGGTAGAGGTAAATGCAGAGGTAAGAATCAGATTTAGAAATACTGAAGGAAAAGAGATTGATGGTTGGTTAGGGAATTTTGCTATACCTAACCTTCCCCAATATTCCTTTCTGATCACAACCCTATTCAGAGGAAACCAGTAGGGGAACTTAGGAATTTGGCTTTACCTAAGTCTGAAGAAAGGTTTCCTCCTCAAATAAACTTTTGCTCTCTTTAGCCTCTACTTCCCTCTTTTCCAATAATATGACTTCTAGTGTGCAATCAATGATGTTTATTGAGGATAGGCTAAACAGGTTGAAGTAAGGGAAAAGGTAAAACAGGAGTTCCTTATCTAAAGTCTCAGAAAGATATGCAGGTTCCTTTTAGCTTTGGCCAACAGCTAGCTAGAAGGATAAGCCTGGAAGTTGTCTCAATCTTTTTGACTTTCTAATGCTGACTAATCTAATTTATTAATATAGAGAACCAAATGGTTTTAGATTGTGGCAGGTATAGAGGAAGATGTTTCTCTCTTGTGGGCTGTCACAGCCTCCCCTCCAGGATAAAATCCTCTTGGACAGCTGAATGTCCTGTCAGCCCTCAGGTCTCCAGATACTGATGAACAAGGTCACTACACAGTCAATATGGCAATAGTAATGATTGGGAAATCTTCTGAAAGGCTATGTATTCAATCCAGAGGTTGGATTCAGAACTTCTTTCAGTCCAGGGTTCAAATTAAACTCCCCTTCAGTAACTCCTCCTCCTAGAAGCCTCTGTTTCTTCCAACTTTCTAACTGCTGTTGCTGTAAATCTTGCTTCATCAGCATTCCATCTTCACTCTGTGTCTAAATCCCTTCCTTCATTATCCATACCCCAAACACATATACGGATATGTGTTTAAAAATTATGTCTTTCCATTTTTCTCTAGGTGTATTTATTTTTCAAGTATTAAATCTGCTGCTGTGTATGATGTTCTTTTGGTTCTTCTCTTTTTGCTGTTTATTATCCCATGTAGTTCTTTTAAAGTTGTTGTTGTTATCCTTCTCATCATTGGAACACATTTTTTTATTTTTTATTTTTTTATTTTTTCCTTTTATTTTTTTCCCCGATCTCCTGTGAAATAAACTTGTTTTGTTTTGTTTTGTTTTTTTATACCCTTTCGCTTATGGGTATATATAGTTTTATAACTCTCTGGGTGTAATTCCGAATTGTTCTCCAAAATAATTGGATCAGTTCACAGTTCCACCAATAGAGTATTAGTGTCCTCATTTTTCTACATCCCTTTCAACATTTGTCATTTTCCCTTTTTGTTATTCTAATCAATCTAATTAGCATGAGATGCTATCTCAGAATTGTTTTGGTTTGTATTTCTTTAAACAGTAGTGATTTAGAACATTTTTTCGCCACATTTGCACCACATTTAGATGAATATCATCTGGCCTCCTCATTTAGCCCAAAGGAAAAAGAAAGAAAACAAAGAAAAAAAAACAAATACAAAACATTTCTGGATCTACCACATTTACACAGTTAAAGTTTTTATTTTAATTTTTACAAGTCACACCACAGTATTGGCTTACATAGAACTGGCAGTCAGTCAAAACCAGGAGGGTTTTTCACAATAATTGGTGTCATTCTGTGTCTCCATCATGCTTTACTTATAAAGTCAGCATTTGAAACTAAAGTGCATGTTTTCTCCTGTTGATTTGAGCCCAGTTTTCCAGCTGGTTTAAGTCATTTGTAGTATGACTTATTATCTATTGAATTAGCTCTCCCTAGATTTATGTCATTCACAAATTTGATTTGATAACTTTCTAATTATTTTTCCAAGTTTATGACAAATGTAATTGTACAGAATAAGACTAAGAATAATATTGCAACATGCCACTTGAAATTTTCCTTCAATTTATATTGATCCATAGATGAATACTTTGAGAATATAATTGTTCAGTAAGCTAATTCCTTCTTTTACTATCATCCATACATTAGTTAAGTATCATTCTAGAGTGTCTTGTGTGATTTAAAGAGAACATAGGAGTTCCTAAGTTAGTGTGAGAAGAGAGTGTCCCGCCCTATTCCTTCAATCAGTTCTCATTTTGAGAATATAAATCCCACAGAGATGAGGTGATTTGCAAAGAAAATAACAATTCTTAAGTCAAAGAGTCAAGATTTGTACATATGTCCTTTAATTTCAAATGCAGTGCTCTTTCCACCATAACTTACTGATCTTCCCAAAAGTGTGGCTGAAATATTTATATATCTTTTCTTTTAAACCATTAAAAATTAGTTTAGTTGGGTAATACTTCTTCTGAGTACTGCCTGCTGAATAATAATAATAATAATAATAATAATAATTATATTTATAACCACAAAAATGGGTAACTTCTACTATTTGACTAATTGTATATCACTGGGGATATTCTGTTTATGCTTGCCTCTTTATCTCATTTTTCAAATGGAAAAATGAAGTACCTCAATCAGAAGATTATTGAACTCTATTCTTCCCTTTCAGTTATGTCAGATGCAAAAATGCTTTCTATGGCCCACTCAAGTTTTACTAAAGGAGGCCCCATGTATTCTATAGAAGTATTCTCCCATTCATCTGTCTAAACCAACAAAATATGAGTATAGAATGTTCTGGTTTAAGGGCTAGGAAGGATTTTTTTTTTTTTTCAGTAAGAGAACTTTTTTTTTTCCTAGTTGAGGAAGATAAGGCCAAATAGATAAAGTGAAATACATAAAGTCATAAAATCAACAACTAATACATTATGTAAAAGTCAAAGTCAGTTCTATTGCAATAGAAATCAGAACAAATATAGAATGGTCCAGAGAACTATTGATTACCAGAGATTCCCAATAAGTCTTCACACTGTGGGAGCAATTACCACAACTCTGGATAAATGAAACTCAAAGTTGAGGTTCAAGAGCACTTTGCCCAATATGAAGTGATTTGGAGGCTCATTATCATCCATATTATATTGTCATAAGGAAGACTCTGTATTACATGATGTAATACATACATACATTATATATGTAGCTACATAATAACCTTGAATATGGCTGATTACAGCAGGAAAAGTCAAGGTCATTTTTAGTTCCTTGAATTTTTTCTATTCTGATATCACAGCCTTTAACTGGACTGTTAATTTGAAACTATCCTGTTTTCTGATTACCAATAAGTGGGTGATTGGATTTTCTAGAGCCTTATCACCCTCATTAAGAACAATTAATCTTTAGCCCTTTTTCTTATGTGACTGGAATTTTCTCATAAAGCTAAATAGGAAGGGAACTTGACCTCCAATTAAGAGGTACTCTGTTAATGAGCAATGACATTTTTACTGCTAATTACTAGCAATATGAACATCAAAAATTGCCTATCCCTCCCTATTGATGGATGTCACTGGATTTATTTATAGTCAAATACTATATATCTCAAAATCTAATGGTTTTCATTATAGGAAGGCAACTGGTGCTTAATGAATAGATGGTAACTGTTTACCTGAAACAATAGATTTCCCATGAAGGAATTATCGTTTCATTGTTCTTAGCAATTGAAATAATTCTTGCCCAAGAGATTACTATGACGCATTCATGTTGACATTTCTATTTAGGAAATTTTTTACATTTTTCAGAACAAAGGCCAAAACTTACTTAGATTTTTGAAAGTATGTGCACCATAATGTACTTCCAGAACTTTCCACTTCTATTGATAATTATTAGCTTCCACCATGTTTGTGCCTAATGACCATTTATTTTATAAATAATATTAATAAAGAAAATAAAAGTAGACCATCTTTGTGAACTAAGCAGTGCATTGAAGCTGTGAGGAGCTCAAATATTACCCCGTTCCATAATATTGAGTTAAAGGCAGAATTTAACCTAGATCTTTTTGGCTTCCAAGTCAGCATCATTTTTAGTTTCTATGGAACAAAAGACAACCTGAGACATACAAATCAAGTAGGTAGTTCCATGGGTAACTATGACAGCATGTGGTAAAATATGTCAGCATAGTGGTGATAAAGAAGTACAGTGGCAACCAGAGGAATCAAAACCACAGATGATGCTATGAGCTAGGACTTTCCCACTTCATCTTCTGCAATCCATCTGCTTCTGGAGAACATCTGAGACTAAGTATTAAGTGCAGTTTTCTGCTGGTAGCTGCTATCATGTCAAATCAACAAGCACTTAAGGGCCAGGGATGCCAAAATAAAAAAAAAATTAGAAAAAAGAGTCTCCTCTCTTGATGAGCTTATACTTTAATCAGGAGGAGGTAGAGAAATGAAATAAAAAGGAGGATTGAAAGTGGATATGGAAGACACACTGTAAAGAAAGTGGGAGAAGAACCAGAAGTTGAGCCTGGAAAGGAATAAAGACATGAATAGCCTGGATGTTCTCCTCAGCAGGAAGATTTTGAGCCTTACCAGCCAATCTGACCAAAGGCAGATAGTACTCTTCACGAATGAAGTCCAGGGTTAGAAAGAGCTTCCTGGGTGAAGAAATCCCTCTTGTATTATTCGAAATGTCCTGAAGAAGAACTAGGAGTGCTATTGTCCCAAAATTTAACATGAATATTTTAGGCAAAGTTGGCCAAACTGATTCTACAGATATGCAGGGTGAGCTCAAGAGGTAGTGTTAAATAAGTTCCTGACAATTGTCCGGCAGTAAGTATATGTTGGATCTAGGAGTTGTTCCTCTTGAATAACTTTGAATTTTCTGTCCCCCTTTTTAAAATATCAGGAAGAATGATAGTGGTTCCTGTGGTATGGATGTTTTTATCTATGAAGATGGGAATAGGTATTGAAGACATAGTCAACAGAATTTAAAGTCTTGGTAATTACTTTAATTTCCTCCTCTTTGGCTATCCACGTAGTAGAGTTATGATATCTAGGCCTCAGGGGTCCCTCCTCTACTCAATAAACTCTAGTTGGTCCCTATTGTTTTCAAGTTCATATAAAAAAACTTTTAAAACTCAACATAACTTCTGTTATTTTTATACCTTCCCCCCCAAAATACTCTATGATTAAGGAATATTAGCCTCTTTGCTGATACTTTCACACAATATTCCATCTCCTGACTCTCTGCCTTTTCCTTATTTGGTTCCCATGCCTGCAAGGCAATGACCTATACTCCCTTGCTTCTCACTACTTCTCTAAAACTCAGATCAAATTTCACATCCTACAAATAAGTTTTTCCCATTTTTCCATCCCTCCCATTCTCTCTGCAATTATCGTCTCTCAGAATTACCTTCCATTTTAATATGTATTTGTTGATTGTACACATTTTGGGTAAGTAACCTCTCCTTTTAGAATCTATGTTCAATTCATTACTTTTTAATTATCACCAGTATGTTCCACTCTGATTCATTTAACAATGTGCAGAACAGTGTGGACATTCTAAAAGTTGACATCAACAATGTTACTTCTTCATCATCTATTCTTATAAAGAAAAACATTTTAGACTGTTATTCAAGGTCTTCTGTGAGAAAGCACCACATTTTAGGGATGCTTTAGAAAGGATATGGGTTTTACAGGCAAATATTTGATCAAGTTTCTTGCAAAGTTTTTTTTTTTAAGTGAGTCTTTCAATTGAACAAGCATTTACTGTTTGTAAGAAGATGCTGCTTTTTCAGGCACTCAAGACACAGAGAAAAAATGTTTCTACCACCATATATACTCAGCTGGGTATATATAAATTATACAGAAAGTAAGTGTAAAGCAATTGTGGGGTAGGTGAGAGTCCAAACAATTGTGGGGATATGAAAATGACTCCTATAGACAGCATCACTGGAGCTAAGTATTCAAAGAAGCAGAGGTGATGAAGGAAAGTGTTGTTGATATCCTGAGAGAGAAAACAGACTGTGCAAATACATAAAATATTAGGTTAGCATGCAGTGAATGGAAACTAAGTGGTTCAGTGGATGGAGGAATGGGCCTCAGATCAAGCAGATCTGAGTTCATATTTTACCACCATCACAGATTAGTTGTGTAAACCTGGGCAAGTTATTTAATCTCTCAATTACTCATTTTCCTCATCTGTAAAATGAAGAGGACAATATCAACTATCTCCCAGAGTTATGAGGATAAAATTGAAATTATTTTGTAAAGTTCTCTGTAAATCTTAACATGTTTTATAAATAAGCATCATATTCATCAAGGGATAAAAGGATTAGAGATGTCTGTCCTGAACATTGAGTGCAAAAGATAAAGCAATATGAAACTATTCTAGAAACATATGATAGAGATGTATTGTATATATTCAATGTAGGCTTTTTTTTCCTGATTGCATATGAGAGAATACATAAAATGAAAAATTCAGAATAATTCCTAGTGTGTAAGCCTAGGTGACAAAAAGAAGGATAACATTCTTAAAATAAATAGAGAAGTCGAGAAGTGGATTTGGGGGAAATGATAAGTTCTTTTTCTGACATATCAAATTTGAATTACATATGAGATGTCCAGGCAGAGATTTATAGCCAAAAGATGGTGATTCTTTACCTAGAGATCAGCAAAGATAGCTGGGATTTATAACAAAGTTTTGGCAGTCATCTACAGAAACATGATTGCCAGATCCATGAGACCCGGTGGGATCAATATAAAGATAAGAGCAGAGGGGAGTCCAGAGACAGAACTCTAATGTAGGGTCACAGTTCAGTGGAGAGATAAGATGGAGTCAATATTCATATATTGGTGTCAGATATTGTGTCAGATATTGTACTCTGTGCTTTACAAATATTATTCCATGTGATTTTTACAACAACCCTACGAGGGAGGTGATATTAACATCCCTATTGTATAGTTGAGGAAATTAAGATAATAAGTGACTTAATTACTTACATAGTGTCACAATGCCAGTATATTTCTGAGGTTATATCTGAACTCTGGTCTTCCTGACTTCAGCCCCAACTCATTGTCTATTGATCCAGCTACTTGTCTGCCACTATTGCTCCTGCTCCTACTACCTCTACCACTACTACCATTACCAACTTCCCGGATTAGAAAATGGGAAATGAATCAGTAAAAGAGAGTGGGAAGAATTTAAACAGTTAAGAGGTAAAACCCCTGGGATTGAGAAATATAGTGAGATCTAAGGAAAGTAGATTATGTAGAAGGAAAGGTTAGTAAAAGCAAGAGAGGTCAATATATAATAAATGGTCACTGGATTTATCAATGAAGTGCTTATTGGTGAGCTTGGAAATACCAGTTTCAACCAAGTGCTACAGTTGGAAGTCAGACCACAAGGAGGTCAGAAGTGAATTGAAGGTAGAAAAAAGAGACTGAAAATAGACAAACTCCTCTGATCTCAGNTCTTTCTTTCTTTCTTTCTTTCTTTCTTTCTCTCTTTCTTTCTTTCTCTCTTTCTTTCTTTCTTTCTTTCTTTCTTTCTCTCTTTCTTTCTTTCTCTCTTTCTTTCTTTCTTTCTTTCTTTCTTTCTCTCTTTCTTTCTTTCTCTCTTTCTTTCTTTCTTTCTTTCTTTCTTTCTCTCTTTCTTTCTTTCTCTCTTTCTTTCTTTCTTTCTTTCTTTCTTTCTCTCTTTCTTTCTTTCTCTCTTTCTTTCTTTCTTTCTTTCTTTCTTTCTCTCTTTCTTTCTTTCTCTCTTTCTTTCTTTCTTTCTTTCTTTCTTTCTCTCTTTCTTTCTTTCTCTCTTTCTTTCTTTCTTTCTTTCTTTCTTTCTCTCTTTCTTTCTTTCTTTCTTCCTAAGAGTGGTGCCTGGATAATCTAAAACTCCTTCCCCCCACCTCTTTATCCAACAATAGTTAATTTGCTATGATGACTTCTAATTTACTCATTGGGAGGAAAGGGGATCCCCTGTACTTATAAAATGCAATCTGCCATTCAAATAAAAAAAAGTGTCATCTTTTCTGAAAAATCCTTCAAGTGAAGGTATTTTAGGTTTAAGCAATTTCTATAATTACCAATCAATATTATAATGAAGAGAATCCACTCTTTTTATTTATTTTATTTTATTATTTTTTCTTTAAACCCCTTACCTTCTGCCATACTATGTACTGGCTCCAAGGCAGAAGAGTGGTAAAGGTAGGCAATGGGGGTCAAGTGACTTGCCCAGGTTCACACAGCTGGAAATCCATTCTTTTTAAGAAGCAGAAGTGTAAATGAAAATCATAGATTATGAAAGTAAATTGTTAGTAGAATTCAAATTATTTTATTCTCCTATTTTTCTGCTGAAACCTTTTAGTCACTATAGAGATTAAGATTCATCACAATTATCATGATATTAGTCAAGACTAAAACTTTTAATATTTTTATTTAGTAAAAATAATATTTAATCCTTTGATAGCATCTCACATCCTAATATATCAAAGAAAATAAATGCATGAATTGAGCAAGTATTCAGATAAAAAGCTTATTAATATAATCTACTCCATTTATAGTCAGAATAGCTGAATTTGTCTGCTCTACACCAAAAGATAAAAATTCTGAAAGTATCAGAGTATCAAGATTCTTGGACCCATGCTGTGCTGTCAGCCCACAGATTAGGCTTCTAAGCTTCAAAGAATTGAATTTAAAAATGTATATATGTATGCATATATGTATATTACAAGTCCAACATAGCTCATGAGAGTATGAAAAATCTTAGAAAGGCAAAAAGGATGTAAAATTCAATGTCAAGGAGACCTGATAATTGAGAAAATAATTACAACAGTAACTAAAGAAGATAATTTCATAAATTCCCTGAAATCAAGTAAAATAATGATTTTCCTAAATTATGCAGGGAATTAAAAATTCATTTAATATATTTTGTGAGTAATGATTAATGAAACCTTGATCATTTGATTCTCTCAGTCTACTTGATTCAATTGTAGCTTGTCAAATAATTAGTGGCTGATATGCAGCATGTAAAAGAATGGACAAAAATCTCTTTCTGCATTCCAGTGGTCCCAGATAAACTAATTTAGGAATAGGTAAAAATGAAAATGAGTTGTAGAAGTATACTTCAATCAGACTTGGAAGTGCCTAAACTGTAGATGGAGACAAAACATGAATTTAATATAGGTAAAGAACATAGATGTGACCCTTTTGAATAGTTCCATAGTGACTTTTGTCCAGTTAGAGTTTAAAAATGATCTAAACAAATCATGATGAAATCAGTTAAGAACATAACTTTTGATTTTACATACAGTTTTGTGGAGTTTGAAAATGAATGCAGAATACAACAAAAGGAAAGAGCATTTCTGTCTGCTATCCAAGTATTGCCAATGACCTCTTGGAGCTAAAGCACATGACCAATGGTAACATTTTCTCATGTGAAGTCTAAGGAAGGAATGAAAGGATATGACTTCCTAAACTATAACCAGATAGTGTTTTTGGAAGAGCATCAATGTTCAGCATCTAGAGTGAGTTTCTGAGGAAGCTCAACTTCTGAGGCATCCTCCTGGTCCTAAGATGATGTTTCTCATTCTCTCTGAGGTCATACATTTTGGGAAGAGCCTAATCCAAAGATGCATACTTATTTTTAAGTGAGAGACAATTGGAATAACAACCAAGAATTAGTCAATAAGGTTGGATGTGACAGAAATAAAAATAATGTCAAGTTTATGGGAGATACAAAGAGAACATAATGGAGTGGTTCAGTCAGAGAAACACAAGAATCATGAGAAATAGTGTGAGGACATGACAAGGAGACATCTGGAGCCCTTTACCATTAAAGGTATAAAATAGCTCTTCACACATCATCCTTTATGTGCTAGGCCCTTCTGCATTATCTCTAAACTTGCTCATTACCTCTATTAATTATGTGTATTTTTATACAAGAAAGTATGACCTAACTTTATAGTGAAGTAATAGGATCTTGTAAATCTGGTGTTTTTTTTTCATTAAATGCCTTAGTTTTTTGGCCTACTTTAGTTTTTTTAGAGAGTTTATTCATATGCTTTATGATATATAAAATTCAAAGTGAATAATTTAAAGAAAAAGTAAATGCTGCTAAATCATCATTTAGTCTGAAACAGTATTGTAAAGATTTTTTTCATGATTTTGGTAATCTAAATGTGTTGTTCTAGAATACTGTCATCTAATAAGGGAAAAATAGATTTGGGGTTTTAATGAAGAGTTTTGATAAGTAAATGACAGGAGCAGACTGCCTGCCTTAGTTAGAACCTGGAGCCCAGTGCCTGATGGAATTCTGTGGTAGTGTGAGGAGTTGGAGCTTTCCAAGTCTCACTTGATCTCTGGGGCTAAGTGAGGTGGTGGAGGTTGCCTTTCCGTCTCTCTGCTGGTGTTTTCTGCCCAGAGAGATGGCACAAACTTTGGCTTGTGGAAATTCCTCGAATTAGAGTGGCAGGTGTGGAAGGAGGAAGTTGGAAGTTTTGGGAAGAGCTATGAAAAGAAGATCTACAGTTTGAAAAAGAAAATCTGGTTTTTACTCCTCTGTGGTTGAGCAGCCTGGGCTCAGCCTTTTCAAGCCTGAAACCACTAGACCAAAACCTCGACTGACAGGAAGTTGGAAACCTAACTGAGCAACTACAAGGAGGCAGTACTGAATAATATATAATAATAATAATTAGAATTAGGCTTAGATAGTAAGAAATTAGGTGAATACTAAGGAGTAAGAGCAGGTCTGGTTTTTACCCGATGGAAGAAGATGCTGTGAGGGACTTTCAGTTGGGTTGGTTGGAGGTAGAAATCCATTAGAATTTAGGGATCTTTCCTGTTTTTACCTTTCCATTAAATCTTTCAATCTTTATAACCTTAATAGAGTTTTATTTTTTAACAACTGCCTCCTGAGTTGTGTTTTATTTGATAAGGCCTCACTGTTAATAGGTCCACTGTTCTTCCCAGCTTATATCAATTTTTGTTACAAAGTTAAACCAACTGGCCCTTCTTACTACAAACAGATACAATCCCGGAATATCAACAACACATTTAAATTGTCATTATTATTTTGCTCGGTATTCTTTGTTTCTAGTAAGACCTTTATGCTATTTCCATCTAATTATATTTTTAATATTGTGTCACATTTCTTCATTTTAAAAAACCTTTATTTTCATCTCTTAAAGTGTACATTATTTATTTCATTAATTCCAAAGACAAATATAGTAATTTTGTCAAATTATATAAATATCATAGAATTAGAATTCCTGATGCCAAAACTAAAAGAAATTTTAGTCAAGATCAAAATCCTACATTTGATCTGTAAGGTGATCCTTAGAACCTAAGTTATTAACTTTAAGCCCAACAATGAAAATTATTTGATATGCTATTTACTATATTTAGGTACAATGAGAAATGCTAGGAATACAGAAATAAAAATCTAACAATGTTTATGCTTAAGAAGTTTATATACCAATGGGAGAAACAATATGTACTTATATAAAATTAAATACAAAATAACCTTGGGAATTAAGGTAGTGGGCTGGGTTGTTGGGCAGACAGAAATCTTCTACAATAAGTAGAATCTTGAATGAAATCAGTCCTGGAGATGGAGGTAAGGAGATAAGCATTCTAGGAACGGGAGAGAATTCAAAGGCACAAAAGATGGACAATCAGGTTTAAATAAATTTGATTGCACCGTTGAGAATATGGAAAGAAATAATGTATAAACATCTTGAAAATTAAGAAATCTGAATTCATGATCACAGTGAGAACTGAATCTGACTAAATGTTAACTTGAGGAAGAAGACAAAAAAAAGGATGACTATTTGAGGTAGTTAAGAATCAGGGAATTGTGCAATTATCAGTTGTCTATGAAACTGTAATTTGATATCCTTGGGAAAGAAATATATATGCATATATATGTCTGTGCGTATACATAACACACACATAAATGCTCATATATGTCAGTGTGTATACATAACACACACATATAAATGCTCATATATATGTGTATGAGCATTTTATCAATACCTACACACATGCATCTATATCTATCCATATATACATATGTAAACACACACACACACACACACACACATATATATATATATATATATATACCAAAGAATTTCATTGGTGTGGAGAAAAATGAGCTAGTATCTTGGTATGCTTATGGGTGGTGTTTAATGTTTGAATGTTTCTTACAAGAACCACCAAAATGGGGTTAGGTTTTGAGCACCCAACAACCCTTTGCCCTGGTGAACCACACACTAATTGAACAAAAACAGGGAGAAAAATAAATCTGAACCACCCCATGGCAAATATTGTCATAATAAACTATCTTTTCCTCTATAGCCATGGGTATTGGGTAGAATAAGAAATAAATCTCATGTCTTCTAGATCCAAATCCAGGGATTTTGTCAGTATTGGATGTAGCTTTCAAGTGTCTCCTTTGTTTTGTAATATATGCCATGTAAAAGTTTATTCATATTTTTGTTTGTTTTTTTATAGGAATGAAAGAAAATGTAGAAAATTCTTCTAAGTAATTCATCCTCTAAATTTTTCAAAGGATTTGTGAAATATAATGATGAAGTTACTCAAAATCAATGATAAACAAATATGTTTTATCCATCTATTCCTTTATCTATCATAAAATTTGAGAAGTGAGGCATAATTGATTGAAGGCTGGCCTTGGAGTCAAGAAGATCCAAATCTGCATCTTGCCTCAAATATATAGTAGTCATTTGACTGTGGTCAAGTCATTTAACATTTCAATACCCTCAGGCAGCTCTCTGAATATAAATTAAGGATTCCTGTTCTTCATGAGTAGAAAGATTTTCCATACTGGAAATTATTTATGCTGATGGAATTATTAGTCTAAACACTAAAAATATTACAGGAGAAATTAAACACCTAAAAACAAAATAAAAATTCTCTATGATCTTAAAATATATAAATGTATATTTAGCTTGCTTTGTGCCTTCCCTAACACTATACCAGGTGAAGGGGAACAGAATTATTTAAATCTTCCTCTGAGGAAAAAATACTTCAATCTTTCTGTAAGGAAATATTTACTGCATTGTTTCTAGATATTTTGCTATTTTGTCACCACATTTTGTGTACCTTTGAGTATCCCTGCAATAGTTAATATCAGTTCCCAGAGACATAACTTTAAAAAAAATGACTAGGTAGCACATCATACATAGATATTCTGACTTGCAGCTAGATGAGAAAATCTCCTTTTCTCCCCTCTGTCTCAATTTTTCACCTGACCAGATTTTGAATGACAGTGTCTGAGCATCTATTAGGCTGGTTTTAGATCTCTGATCTGAAATGCCAATCTTTCCCTTCAGAAAGATGAAACAATAGGCAGAATAGTTTGCTTTCTCTTGGTTAAATTGTTTTAAATAATCATGACTATTAAATCCTTAAAGATGTGCCAATTAAAAAATATCCCCAAATATATGCATTTCCAAAAAAAACATTGACAATGTCCACTACACAGATTAATTACTGTCTTACTTGTAACATTGTTAATATTATAAACTGTTGTTGTTGCTGTTCAGTCATTCGATGGTAGCTAATTTTTCATGACTTCATGGACTGATACTGTCCATGGAATTTTCTTGGCAAAGAAACTAGTGTGATTTTCCATTTACTTATCTAGTGATTTAAGGTAAACAGAGGTTAAGTGGTTTGCCCAGGGTAATAGATCTAGCAAGTGTCTGAAGCCAGATTTGGATGCAAGTCTTCCTGATTCCAGAGCTTTGCTTTATCCCTGAGCACCGAGATGCTTCCAACACAATATTGACCAGGTCTCTATTTTAGTTTTGAAAATGATACAAGAGCCATATCTATGGTACAGGCAATTTTCATTTATCATTTGACTCAGAGTACACAAGACTGAAGATTCTATGTCTCAGTTGTACAACATATGTATGACATCTAAGGCAGCTCAATTATTTCATTTTAATATGAGTTAGGTATGTTTACATGAACATGGTACATGCCAAGTTGATTTTTATAATTATTGACTAATTTAAATTAGAATATTGTTAGCCAAGAAGGGGTTTTCTAGTGAAATGTTGCAGGACTCTCTTTTTACCCCTGTTCTTTTCTCTTTTTTCTCCATGACCTGTAGAAAAACAAATATGACATGTTCATCAAATTTGGGAATGAAAAGATGTAGGAGATATAGTCAATATGTTTAAAGACAAATTAGGGATTCCAAAATATCTTGTCAAGATGGAATGATAGGCTGAACCTAATATAGTTAAATTAATAGAAACATTCAACTGTAATTTACAATATAAAGTCACATAAAGTTATTTAGACTCTCACAATATCAATAATACCCTGCATTATTATAGGATAAGCATGATTTACATAGCCTTGGGGACATACAGATAGCCTAATATGAGTCAACAGTGTGATATGGCAGCCTAAAAATCCAATATAATGAGGTGATATTAACAGACAAGTTTAACAAAATAGGAATTTTATATTGTCTTCTATCCTAATCCAAATATATCTAGAATTTGTGAATAAGTGAGGCAGGATTTGAGTATAGCTGTAGAAAGGTAAGGGAAAGGTTGTTATTTGTACACTTCCACTCTAGTATTGTTACGTAAGATTTCAAGGTGGTAAACATGATCTTGCCAATAGCTGCTATGGGTATAATAGAAACTGAAGACATTACTCTTCCCTAATCAATAATCATACATGTCTGGATAAGTTCATAGTAAGAGAATGGAAAATTATTTTAAAAATCTTATATTTCTAAAATCTTAATATTTAAAGTTATTTTGAAAAAACCTAATTGAAATGGCTATGTATATTTGTATAATGATATGATTCACACAAGAACAGCAATAGTTCCACACCTCGTAGATGCACTTTTTTTTTTTTTTTTTTTTTTTTTCAAAAAGGAGCTCCTAGCTTCAGGACTACTTTAGGTACTTCATGAATAAGACATGTAAATCCTATCCTAGAACCTGAATTAAATCTATTAGGCCTCCTTCTCTCTCTCTCTCTCTCTCTGCTATGTGCATGCATGCATACACATACACACACAGGCACACCAAAAATATAAAATAAAATAAGCTCATTTCTAAAATATAATGTCATACGAAATAAAATTGGTAGCATTTACTCTGCACATTATCTAATTGAACAGCTTTTCAGATTCAACCAATATTTTTTTCACAGAATTTAACATCAGTTTCACAAAATGAGAGTCAAACTGGAGATTGTAGTTTCACATAAGTCAGCATTTCCTTAAAAAAATTAGAGATGTACCAAAATATTGTAGTTGGCTTTTAGGTAAAATGAATTCTATATCATCAGACCTCTCCATTTAGAGACTGATCCTTTGATCAGGTTACAAATCTATTCTATAAATCTCTGGAATTCACAATTTCTTTGTTATTTAACAATCATATTATTAGTTGTTCTGACAAAATTTCATAGTTTCTTTTTTTAGTTTTCATTGTCCAGCATAGAAACAGTCTGGTTTGTGGTGCATTAAGTTTTCAACTAACTGTATGACACATTATATTTCTGTTTACCCTTTTGCTCCTACTTTCATTGTTGTTGATAGTATTTTTTTTGTTTTATTTTCCCAAATCACCCTTTTGATTTGCTAAGAAATCCCAGTGAGAACTAATAGTCCCTAATGGATCTTTGTTCAATATACAAACCATTAGGTTGTGAATAGAAGGTCAATTCTGCCAGAAGCTACAAATGTGTTGCTCCAATGGACATCATTAGCCAGTTCTCAGAGTTTTGCTGTTATATATGTTATTCTATTCATGGTTTTAATGGAATTTTCATGTGAAAATCTGAAGTCTTTCTTTAGTTCAAATGAATTTTTCTATTAATAGATTAGAAAATGTTTTCATAACACTAAGTAATTCTTTCACATGTATAAGACAACACAAAAATAAATTATAAAACAATCATGATCTAAAATAAATTTCATTAAGTTTTATGGGTCTAACTGAACACAGTTAGGTGTACTTGTGATATCAGAGATGCTATCAACAGTTTAAAAAAGAAAACAGAAGCCAGAGAAGTATATGAAAGAAAAAAGGCAAATTTAATGATGAGAAGCATACATTTTAAAGCAGCAGCATAACCAATCACAACAATAACAACATATTCATCTTAATAGGTGATAAGAAAAATTTACTTGACATAATATAATCTACTTCACAAAGTTATTTATATATTTAAACGAATGCTTTAAAAATATTGATTTAATTCCCAAGATAGACTATTTAAATATTTTGTTTAATTTTATATGTATTTGTATACATATATATATAATTATTTGATGTTAATATTTACATATGATTCAATAATTAGCAAAAAAAACCCTGTAATGCAATCCAAAAAAATTTGAGGTAGAGGAATAGCTAGAAATTTGAACAACAAAAACCATGAGATCATGAAATTTTGCAAACTCTGAAGTTACTTTTATCCTTTCCCTTGCTCTTCCCCATAATAATTCATGACCTCAATTGCTATGTCTTTAAAATGAGATTCAACTATATAGTGTCCAAATCTACTTCCAACTTTGAAATTCTATTGTTTTATATATTTTGATATAGAATAAATATAGGGACAGTTGATTGCTTTTCTCCATTCTCTAAGTAAAAACATTTGCCTATATATCATGGTGAGAATAGTAGCAAAACATTTCCACTATTAAATGGGGTATGTTCTTCCATAACAACATAGAATACCTACAGATAAAGCAGGCACCATTATAGTTAGCAAGAGGAAAGATATACATTTTGGGAATGAATTTGTCAAGGTAAGGATGTGTTATTTTGTGTTTAGTAATCAGCTCTCCAATTTTTTAAATGAAAAAGAATACACCATGAAGTTTAATCTGTATTATGAACATTTCTTTCTAAGTGAAACAGAATTTATTGGAAATGTGCATTTTACATAAATCAGACTTCCCACTAGTCTGAGAGACCCTGAACTTTGAACTTAGACGGTATTTATACCTGAAGTGGTTTACACAAATTCAGTTTAGAAGAGGTCTGTCAAGAGGGATCGTTGTTGGCAAGAAGATCTGGGTTTTTTTTTTTTTGTTTTGTTTTGTGAAAGTAATCTACCCTTAAAGGTCTGGCAAGTAGGGTTTTTCTTGTGGTGTAGTTCATTTCCCCTTTAGAGACATGTTACTCTTTTAGCAATAATGTCTGCCAGGTTAGTTTTTTTGGCAAAAACGTCAAGTCTTCCCCAGAAGGCAGAACACCTTGACAAGAAGGTCTGAAGTATTTCTTGGCAAGAAGGCCAGGTCTTGTCATATCTCATATACCATCATTCCATTTATGGTAATAATGTAGGTAGACAAGGTTATACTATAGTTGCAGAACAAATGAGATAGTATACTTTTATTGCCTTATAAACTCCTGGACACATTCCAGGATGTCAAAGGCATGGACAACCTCCCTTGGCAAGGAAATCCACAGGGAATTATGTTTTTAATTTGAGTGTACTACAATTATTGATTATTGATTCCCATACACAATCATTGGAATTATCCCTTACCATTAAATATATCATGATTACAACTTATCATTATAATACTGATTATCTAATAGGATTACATACAAAGTATATACAGTAATAGAGAGGCATAAAACAGTGAATATAAACTGAAGTTGCTTAGGTTAATTTTTACTTGGTGTGGGATGAGAGTCTGGAGTATATGACAGGAACTGCCAAGCCAGCCACTGACTGGACCCTAGAATGTGGAGGCCAGAAGAAGGAGGGTGCTCAATCCTAGAACATCCATAGACCTGGGCACTTGAGATCCTGAGGGTCTGGATCAGAGACTAGTAGAATATGTACATTATTAACATTTTATCAATCACTTTCTTATATCTATATAATAAAAAATCAATAAATTAATTCCTATTATGTTGCATTTGCCAATATTTGAGGGATAAATATTCACACTAAAAAATTAACAACTGGCTCTCCTGAAAAGGCTTCTATAATATCTCTCTACCAAGGCAAGTTAAACCCTTTCGTATGCTACAGAAATGTGGATATCATATTACCAACTCCTCAGAGAAGGTTGGAAATCAAGAAGCCTTAGGTTTTGTTGTTGTTGTTGTTGTTATTTTTTTCCCTCAGGGTCTTTGTGAATTTAAGTCTCCTACAATGGCACTTTTCCTTTTATGAGCAAGGTTACTTAATATTTCCCTGTTTTGGAGTCACCAATACACAATCCTCCATCTGGAACTCATTTTTTGACCCTGAAAATTCATTTAAACTCTATTTCTTAGTTCTATCATCTATAAAATATGGATAATTAAACTCAATGTACTTATCTCAAGAGGTCGTGAGATTCAAATGACTTTATGCATGATATTTCGCAGACTTTAAAGTGGGATGTTAATATTTCATTATTGTTGCCATCACCAATGTTTTCATAATTATGAACAAAATTATCTTCATTATTTGGTCAATTCCTTCTCTACTCTCTATTCCATATATAAGAAATGTTTGAGGAAGCAAATTTCCCCTGCAGAGCTCATTGGAATAACTCAAGACACAGAGCATAATTTTAATTCTTCCCTTTTTTGTGCCTTCCTTAAAAAATTAGAATTCAGAGTATATAGGGAGAGAAACAGAATGGACTGGAAGAAGAAAAGATTCTAAGAATCCTAGATATCACTAGACACTAACATATTTATCATTGAAGAATAGATAACACACACATATACACACATACATATGTACTTGTTACAGGAATATATTTCCAGTGGTCTGAAAATGAGATAGAACATAGTTTGGGGTGGGTTTCATTTTACCCTCATGTCAATGGGAAGAAGATACATGAGAACTTGTTACAATTTTTAGTTTATTTCTTCATCTTCCTCCATAGGCTTTTTAGATTGTGTGTCTGTATGTGTGTGTGTGTGTGTGTGTGTGTGTGTGTGTGTGTGTGTGAATGTGAGTGTGTGTGTTTTTGTATTGGTTCCACGGAAGGGTATTGTTTAAGGTGTAGTTATACTGACTTTAGATATTTCTTTACAGAATTCTTTAAACATGAACAATGTGCTACATAAATATTGGTATTCATTATTGCCATCATTATTGTTGTTATTAATTGTATCAGGATTTGAATAAAAAAAAGCACAGAGGTTTTAAGGATTGGCTTAGCTAAACTGAAAGTGGGAAAATAGCAGTCTGCTAGAAAATGCTAAGTTGAATTCAATATATTGTGTTCAAGGCAGAGGAATTTGAGTCATATACATGGTAAACTTTACTCAACCATAGTAAACAACTCATAATGACTAAAAGATTGAATAATGGATTACATAAATAAAAGAAAATATAGCCATTTCTCTTTCTGGCTAGTAAAAATACTTAGAAACAATTAAAATTAATTCTTATTAGGATAAAATAAAATAATACTGTTTCCAATTCCATTAACAACCCTCAAAATGTCACTGAGTGAAAGTTGAAAATTCCCTTTACATAAAGGTATACAAATTAAAAATTTTATAATAAAATTCATGTTTAACTATTGGTGGCAGGGATGGGGTTTTGGGTGGAAAATAATTAAAAATAGTTGATACAAGATTTGGATTTTAACCAGAAGGAAATTTTTAGTGAAAGCAAATGTCATAGATTTACCTGTCATGCAGGAGAGAGATATCTATTAATTTTATCCTCTCCAAAATCAATGATCTGAGTTTCAATCTTCTTAAAGGGAATTTGAATTCTTTCATTTTCTGTCTGGCTAAAGGAATAAACTTCCTTCTACTCTATCATATGATTTACAGGTTGTTGGCTTGAGACACCAGGGCAGTAAGTCAATAGTCTCTTTTGAAAATCCTGCTGAGAGTTGGGATCACCTAAAGCCAGACATGCAATCAGAATCAATGTGCTATTGAGGAGCTGTGTTCCTTGCTTCGGTCAGAACCACCACCTGGGATAATTTCCCTAGAGCTTTTGATAGTTTTCATCAGTGCTCACTAGAAGGTAAGGAATAAAAGCCTTTAAGCCAATGAAGAAAAGTAGGTGTATGATGTGGCAATCCTTTTTACTTCAGTGAACAAAGTGGGGCATGTCACGTACTGGAGGCTAGGATGAAATGGAGTGAATCATTATAGCCACCTCTTTCCAGAACTAAATCTAATATCTTTTAATTTCTTTAGTGAGTTTTAAAAAATAATTATTCCAAACTATACTCTGATTCTCCTTATTTTCCATTTTTTCTTCACAACTAGAGTTTTTGACATCCAAGAAATATTTTCTCTCAGAATGAAGCAGCAAAAGAATGACAAAGAAAGGTTCAAAACAATAGTATAGTGATATATCCAATCCAGAAGCTATCTCATAAACACTTCCTTAACAAAGAACAGAAAATAAAATTGTATAAGTAACAAAGTCCTTTCACTTAGTTATTTCTTATTTTAGATGCAGGTTTATTAACCTTGGTTACCTTGTTTCCCATTCAGTAGCAGTTGATGAATTAACAAATTAGAATAAATAAGGTAGCTAGAGACTGGCATGCTAATAAACAATCAAACAAATAGTGATGGCTGACAAAAAGTCAAGGAAGAGACAAAAAACTATTTGGAAATTTACAAGATTTTTAGACCATTTAGTATAGGGGCAAGTGCATTACTATGATGCCTAAAAGACTCTGAAATTGTAAAATAAAAGATATTCATAGAGTTACACATTAATCCTTTACTTAATAGTCATTAACAAAATATTAAGTTATGTTTGGTATTCAAAGCTCAGAATGTAATTTGTTTGTTCTTATAACAGTCAACAGGAATTTCATAGAATGCAGTGCAAAATTGAGAGTGTAGGAAAAAATTCAAACCTCCCATTTAAGACGACAGGGGAATACAAAATTCACTTTTTAAAAATTTTGATTCTGGAGATAATACAAAGTAATGCATACAGGGTTGGGCTAGAAATGCTAAATTCAAATGCCATTGCTGGTAGCTAATGTATGATCTTCAGCTGGGTTATTTGTTTGTATTGTTGAGAGAGTGTCCATACTAGAATTTTCATTACCCCTCCTTAACAAAATCATAAAATACTCAAGTATTCTATCAAATATGATAAAGAGAAATATTTTGCTTATGGTATTAATCTCCTTACTATAGAGAAAATTCAGATGGGATTACTTATCCTTTGACCCTTTTGGATTGCTTACATTCTACTAGAGTCTAAAAGTGTTTAGTATTAGTTTTAAAAAAAAAACTTATATATACATATATGTGCTTACATATATATTTCTGTGGAGGAAGAATTCACAGTTATTCTTTAAATAATATTTATGCTGCTCTATATTATGTTCTCTTGCTTCTAATCCTTTTGTTCTTTATAATTTCATGTAGGTCTTTCCATGTTTTTGATTTGCCTGTTCACTGTTTCTTATCATTTACTAGTATTCCATCAAATCGTATTCCACAACTCATCTAGCCATTCCCCACAGGGCATCTCCTCATAGTATTTGTAAGAAAAGGGATTCAAAAATTTTTTAATTAAAAAAGAAAACAATTTTATTATGTCTTTTCACTTTACTGCTTCTTTTCAGTAAGAATGATCATTTTGATAAAGTGAAATAGTGGATAAACTGTGAACTTGAAAGCTGGGAAGTCTGAGTTCAAACATGGCATCAAACACTGACTAGTTGTGTGACCCAGGGCAAGTCTCTCTCTTTTTTAGTTTATTTTTTACATAATACAATTTTAGTCATTTTCTATCATTATATGATCACCTTCTTGCTTTCTCCATCTCACCCCTCCCATCTCCCCAAAACTGAAAGTAATATATGTTGTACATATGTTATAAAATATCTATTTCCATGTTTGTTTTGTTATGAAAGAAGACACATATCACTTAACAACTCATGGAAGAAACGAAGTTCAGAATGGTATGCTTCAATCTGTCATCAGACTCCATCAGTTCCTTCTATGGCATTTTTGTTATGAGTGCCTTAGTGTCATCTTGCATTCTTGCATTGATGATAAGATTTAAGTCATTCAGAGTCCATCATAGTACATTATTGCTGTTACTCTGCTCTCTTGGTTCTGCTCACTTCACCTTACACTACTTCATATACATCTTTCCAAATTTTTTCTTATTTATTTATGTGTGTGCATTGTTATCTTGTTTGTCATTTCTTATGACACAATAGGTTTCTATAATAATCATATACCACAACTTGTTCAGCCATTCCAAAACTGATAGACAGCCTTTCAGTTTCTAGTTCTTTACCAACACAAAAAGAGCTACTTGTTATTTATATATAGCAAGTAGCTCCTTTATCCATCACATTTGATCTCTTTGGGATATATGGTCCAATCTCTTGACTTCCATCTCTCTCCATTTCTTCAATTACAAAGTAAGAGTAATAATAAGAACTAATTCTAAGGGTTCTTGTGAGGATAGTTTTAACACAGAGATATGTGTGTATATATATGTATATATATATATGTGTGTGTGTGTGTGTGTGTGTGTGTGTTTACCTAATCTAATATTGTTATTCATTATATATACACAAACATACTAAAATCAGGAATCTATTTTTTCATTGTAATGATTCATTCATTACCCCATGCCTAGAAAAGACTTGGCAGTTTCTAAAACAATAGTAGTATTTCTCCTTCTGAGAAAAAAATAGTGTCAATTTACTTCTTTCTATGATATAAGAATTTGTGAATTTTTAGAAGAGAAGGAATAGCATTTATTATCTCAAAGGTTAGACAAACATGAAATAAAATGAGTAAAGCATTATTTTGAAAAGGGACCATGACATATTTTAACCTATACTTTTAGAAGTTCTGAAAAGCCAGGTGAGATCATAATATTTTATTTGACATTTCCTTCTTCATTTCCATTAGGATTTCTTACAAGCATTTTGGAGGAAATTGGCATATGAGAGGAATGACAGTACTCTAAAGGACTCATAATGCTTGCAAGTTCTGGCAGTTACAAATTATATAAACACACATGCATATTTATATATGCATATATAGTCATATATACATAGTTATACATATATTTTTGTGTATATATTTTATACACATATAATTTCTATGAAGAAATATCTTGAAAATCTCTAAAAAAGTTACTGCTAATGACTTAGGGACAATATAAGAAAACATATAAACTACAAAATTCAATCATATGTGATTTCTTTTGCCAAGAAGCACTCCATATAACTTGAAAAGACAAAACTTTAGTTTTGCTACCAAGAAGCTATCTGTAATATTTGGAAGTGCTTTTGAATCACAGTCCATTATAATTCTATTTAAATTATATTTCAATATCACATTTTTAGCTTCCAAGTGCTAATTTAGAATTTCCATTGTTTTTCAGTTGTTTTCAGTCATGTTCACATAGCTAGTAAGGGGCTAAGGATCAATTTGAATTCCAGAAGATGAGTTTTTCTGATTCCAGACCTGGTTATCTATCCACCATGGCACTTAAATACTCTAATTTAGAATTTCCCAACATATGTAGCCAATACTCAAAAACCTTTGTAGAATTGGTCAGATCACACTTGATGGAATAGTTGGTGTATCCAGAATCATTTTGATTCTGTGAAGACTGATGACATCTAACTGATATCACTCACAACACCTGAACTTTAAGGAATATTCTTGAATCTACTTTTAAATAATAAATTTATGAAGGGACAAAATTTTCCTGGGCATAGAAAGTTTCCTATGCAGTCATCTTCAATCAATTTGGTTGATAGATCATAAGCCATTAGTAGATGATTCTGTAGATAGGGTAGACAAGAAATAGACATGGAATTGAGAAAGATCCTCTGCTTTTTTTCCCTGTCATTCAGTTAGAAAATGCCAGAGGCTGGATTTGAACTCATCTTCCTGATACAAGACTTCCATTCTAACCATTGTGAAATGCTATCTCTATCAAGAATAAAATATTCATCTAATTTTCCTTGTTATTTAACTTGGGCAGATTGTGCTTTTTCCTTATGGAAAGGATAAAAATGTATGAATTTAGTGGGAAATTTTTTTAATAACAAGCTATATTCTGTCAGGTTAAATTGCCATATATGTCTTAAAATATCAAACATATAATTATAAGACTCAGCAAATCTAATTGGCTCTTCTCATTTTCTATGAAAACGACTACTGTGGAATGCATCAAAATGATAATGGGTCTGATAGGTTTGATATGTATGAGTTAAAAATCTTTTAGCTTTTTGCACAGAGCATTTGATTCTTATTCTGACTTCAGTAAAGCCATTCTGGATATATTTATCAGTAACAAATCCTTCCTCCCAGACTCATCAATTTAGGTTGGTTAAAGTAAGTCTATCTGTAATAGACCAAGAAAAGTCATTGGTCTTCTGACAATCTTTTCTGGTTTTCAGAGGTTGATTAATTCCCCTGCTCTGATATGAGTGAGCTAGCAATGAGTTTGATCCCTCATAATCAATGATCTATGGCAGCTACAAAGGTGAACCATCTAACCTCCAGTGGCTCAGCCAAAAGGGAACTCAGACTGTCATTTATTTGCTACCTATCCAAAGAAGCATTTTAATCAATGAACTCATAACACTGACAATTTTCATCTGACCCGTTATAGAAATTTCATCAATTGCACAAATCTCCAACTAAAAGTAATTTTTTAAGTTTGTCATAATTATCAGAAAAATGGGATTTAAGTAAAATGTAGAACATATTCACTCACATATATAAAAAGACATCTGCACATTGATGTATTTACATAATGATTTTCATTACACACATTTTTGTGTTTATCTATATTATATATAAAACAAAGATAGTTGAATGAATACATAATATAAAATTGCATTTATTTATATTTATTTAGCCAATTAAACTTCTTTTACGTTCAGACATATTAAAGTGCAAGTGAATTCATCAGTGTGGGTACTTATCTCCAAGGACATAGAAGAGATACTGCTCTACTCTCTGACATTCTTCAATATTTAAGAGTCCCTGTGAATGAAGCAATTGATCACTTTGTAATCCACCTGGACAATGAACTTCTTGGAATTTAGACAGATTTGTCCTTTGTTAATAGACATAAAAATTATCATTTGGCCTATACTCAAAAAACATACTGCTTGTAGGATTTGACACATTTTGGATTTTTATTAGAAAGCTATTTAGAATCCTGAATTATTCCCACAACATAATGTGGCATCTTTGGTGACTTTTGTTGAGGTTATACATTTGTCAAGTTTTAGATATAATTGTATGTGTGTTACATACACACACACACACACACACACACACACATATATATATATGTAATCACCCCAAATATATATGCCTATTTATATATGTGAATCAGATGAATTTGAATAAATGAATATTTGAATGTTTTCATTTATATAAATCTTATACTATATCCTCTACTATAGTTACATGGAACTTCAGAAGAACCATAGTTATATACGTTTCCTTCATGACCACTGTATGAATTACATCTGGAGATGTGTGTAGGGGAAGTTAATATAAATAAATTTTCCATTAAGAATTATAGAGCAATTTCTAGAGACTTATTTGGAATAAGAAAAGACAAGTTCAAATTCTACTTCTTACATCTTATAGCTGTGTGACTATGAGCAAGGACCACTGCTTCTCTGATCACTGAGCATCTGTCAAAGAATTATTGACTGATGGTAATTTTTGCTATATTGAGTTGAGTATTAGAGATACCTACAAACTTCCAAAATTTGATTCCACAAACATTTATGAAATGAACATTTTGTGGAAGACATGGTCATTGGGAACTGCAAAAATCAAACAAACTACTTCCTTTCCTCATGTAATATATATTCCACAAACATTTATTATTTACTGTAGCAAAGAACGAAGACAGTTTTTTTTAAAGAAATCATGTAATATAACTTCAATACTTTTCAGTGTCACTACTATGGCAATCCTGATTCAAATTCATTAATTATGCCTCTAGTGAAAGTCCATATTCTTTGGTTGTTCAGTCATTACAGTTGTATCTGATTTCTTCTGACCCCATTTGGGATTTTATTGGCAAAGAAACTGGAATGGTTTACCATTTTCTTCTCTAGCACATTTCATAGATGGAGGAACTGAGACAAACAGGATTAATTGACTTGTTTAGTGTAATATAGCTATTAAGTATATGAGACCAGGTATGACCTCAGGAAGATGAATCTTGTTGATTCCAAGCTTAGCACATTATCCACTGTGCTGCCTAGCTGTTCTCCACATATACTAATGGGATTCCATTGTAGTCACCAAGCACTTAAGTGCTTACTATATGCCAAATTCTTCAGCTTCAGACAATACTAAAACAAAAAATAAAAAATAACAGTGATAAAAACAAAAATAAAAACAAAAAGATACCAGAAAAGGAAAAAGTACCTTTCTAGGGGTAGCAACATTAATGCATATATAGTTAAATATAAAACGTATATAAATAAGTGCATAATTATCCCTCTTTTTGGAAAAGAGAATAACAATAACTTCATGAAAGACCCCCATAGGAGATTAATCTTGAGCTGGACCTTAAAGGATGTTGTTGAGAAGGTCAACTTAGACAAATTCAAGGAAAACTATTTAAAAACTTTGAAGTACCATAAGAAGCTGAGTTGTTATTATATCATTTATATCATCTATGTCAGTGCTTATTACAATGTAATATGATTAACATTTATTAAGTTCCTACAATATGTCAAACTTTGTGCTAAATTCTGGGGATACAAATATGAAAAAAGAATACAGTTCAAGCCTCCAAGGAGGTTACAATCTAAGGGGAGAAGACAATATACAAAAGAAAACCGAAGAGAAGGGTAGTTGCTAGAGAGTATCTGGCAATACAAAGAGGGAATGATGATGTTGGAGTCAAAACGAAGAGCAACATGAAGTATTGGATGGAAGTCAATGCTTAGTCAAATCAGAGACTTGCTTTGTTTTCATTATTTTTTTCTTAGACTTTTATTATTTATTTTTTTACATGATTCATGTTTTTACTTTCCCATTCACCCCAACTTTAACCCCCATCCCCACCCCTATATCCAACGCAAATTTCCAATGGTTTTAACCTGTGTGATCAGTAAAGACTTATTTACATATTATTGATAGTTGTGTTGGTGTGGTCGTTTAGTGTCTACATCCACACCCATGTCTGCATCAAACCATGTGTTCAAGCAATTACTTTTCTTCTATGTTTCCTCTCCTGTAGTTCTTCCTCTGAATGTGGGTAGCATTCTTTTCCATAAATCCCTCAAAATTGTCCTGGGTCATTGTATTGCTGCTAGTACAGAAGTCCATTACATTCGATTTTACCACAGTGTATCAGTCTCTGTGTTATTTTTGCATCTTGTATCCATTCAATCTCTAGTGAAGATTTTGGATCATTTTTTAAGAAATATATATGTATATTTATGTGTGTATATATGCATATATAAACAAAAACTATACTATATAAAAACTATATTGGAATATGAGTCTCAAAACAAAATAAAAACAAAATGCATGGATCCCAGGCTAAAAACCCCTTATTAAGTCTTTCAAGAGACAGGGTTAGTAACTTTATTTCCTCTATTAATTTTTTTCTCTGGTGTAAGAAATATATGTCTTTTTTTAACAACATCATGAACATGGACATATGTATTATATAATAACATTTACAACCTATTTCATATTTTCTGCTGTCTTGGGTGATGGGGAAGGGTGGGAGGGAGGGAGAGAAAATGGATTGCGAAATGTCAGAAATAATTATTGAAAATTGCACTAAAATATAGTTTTTTGGGAAAATATAATTTTCACATAAACAAGAAAGGAGAGTATCCCAGAGAAGGACAGATTATAGAATGTCATGGATATAGAGATGGGAAATGGATTGTCAAAAACAAGAAATAGTTGAATTTGCGATCTAGGATGCTCATGCACATGTGCATACACACACAAACACACTCATTCACAGATTATATCTTTATTTCTATATCTATTTAGCTATCTATCTGTATCATTTATTTAAAAACAACCCCTCAACATATCATGTCAATCCCAATCGTATTTCTACCAAACAATATGAATAAGTACCTTTATTTCTTTATTTGCATAACTTTTTGGAAGCATCCAAACAAGAAAGATGAAGAACCAAAGATTTAAGGATAATCTAGAAAATATGTTCCTTTTAAAAAATATTAATGAAGACAACCTCCCCTAATAAATTAGAAACCTATTGATCCTTTTATGACACAATCACTTTTTATGATCATAGCACATGTGACTAGAGATCAATCTAGTAAAGCAATACAGTAATTAAAGTGGAGTATAAGTACACTGTTGAAATTGGAAGCAGGCAGAATCCCTTTCCCTCTGCCTTTCCTGAGGGCTGATTCATTCTTCAAAGCAACATCACTTGAATATCAGAGCATGTTTGCTGTTTAGCCCCTTTATTCTTTTGAGTCCAGATTCATTACATCTGAGTATAAAAGGAAATTTAGATCAAAAGCAAAAGCCATCAGATCATCACTGCACTCAAACACTGACTTGAGCTATTTTTCACCTTTCTAGAATTACCAGGGAATAGATTTAGAAAGGAATTAAAAGACCAACTATGGATTAATTCCTTAATAATATTCCTTATGGGTGGCATGTTTATACTTAAAATTTTTCAAAAAAAGTCTCCATCTATATTTATACTGTCATTACAATGCACATATAATTTAAAGCTTATGAAAAGAATTTGATATATTCTAAAGTACTAAAGAAAGAATTATCTATTTTATATATGTCTATCTTTTGTAGTGGAGGGCATCATTATAAAAATACATAGTACATGTGCAATCTAAGTCTTTCATTTATTTGGCAAAATATCTTATTTTAGTTTAAAATACTATATTTACCCCCCTCTTTTTGATAATATCATTAGATTATGACTATAAGACCACTATCATATGAGTGAAACATAAGCTCCTTGATGTGGATTTTGTACATGCTTGTGCTTCTCCTTAACATCCTCAAGTTGTGCCTTGTACATAATAAGCCTAGACTGAATATAATCTAATTTGATTGGATCGGATTGAGTTATCAGCACAACTGTGGTGACAGGATTGATGACAAATCTGATCAAATGTTTAGTTTGCATTATTTTTTAAAGTGAATTGACTGGATAGGCTGGTATTTTGTGGTCAGCTAAACTCTAATACTATATCTCTTTATATAATTCATTTGTCAGCTATCCTGTCATTTTTGGCATTATGGTATAGTGGAGAAAAAAATGGTATTGGATGCAGAAGCACTAGATTTCCATACTAGTCATTTATACCTGTATGACCTTGGATATAACATGCAATCTTTTCTGAGGCTTAGCCTATATGTCCTTAAAAATTTCTCTGTCATGTACTAATTGTAAGACTCTGAGCATGTCACTTAATTTTTCTCAAGATCAGTTTCCTCATCTGTAAAATGGGGATAATAATAGTACTTTCATCACAAGGTTGTGAGAATGCAATGAGATAAAATATGTAAAGTATATTGGAATAATTAAAGTAACAAAAGTGTCAGTTATTATTAAAATTAATGACAATAAATAATAATAATAGGATATAAACTAACTTCTTTCTCATCTTTGTCTCTTAAAAAAACCTTATCGAGTATTCTTAACCTGTGATATATGAACTTGTTTTAAAAATATTTTTATAACTGTACTTCAGTATATTTTTCCTTTACAATCACATTAATATTAGTGATGATAAACACAGACCTCTGCCATGTTTTACTCAACAATCTACCTAATACTTTTTAAGTAAGAGTACATCTTACTTAAAATGTCTGCAGAGTCATTCGATGCCATTGAGAAAACCAAGCCTAGAGAGATGATTAACAATATTAGAAATAAATATAAAGTATTTAATTAGTATCGAGTGTGCTTAATTGAGAGTTAGGAAGACCTGATCGAGATTTTAGTCTTAGTATCAAAATTGATAATAGACAAATCGCTTTACCTTTCTGCTTAACATTTTCCTTAATTGTAAAATGAGGATGATAATATTTAAGTACATCTCACTCATGAGTATTTTAGAAACTGAAATGAAGTAATCTGAGGAAGCAATTAGCCACAGTGGATAAAGTGCTGGCTGGGAGTCACGCAGCCTTCAGTTCAAATCTGACTTCAGTAACTTACTGTCTGGGTGATCCTGGGCAAGTCGCTTAGTCTCTCTGTCTCAGTTTTCTTAAATAGAAAGTGCAGATGATACTTCACAGTGAATATCAAATGAGGATCAAATCACAGTAATGATCGGATGGAATAATAGTTGCCAAATGCTTAACTCAGAGCTTGGCACATAGAAACTTCTATATACATGCTGATTCCATTCCCCTTCCCTAGTGTATCCAAAGCCCTTTATAAATGTCAGTATGCTCAATGGACAAAGAGGACAATGAAATCCCATCCAATTCTTAAATCCTTAGGTTCTCAGATACCTGATATTATTTCCATCTGAGTATGTGATAATTATTTCACCTCTCTAGAACTCTTTTCTTTTCCTGTAGAATGAGGCTCACTAATTTGTATGGCAATGGAGCAGAGGCTATGTTGCTTTAATGGTATCTCATTGATAGAATTAAAAGAGAAACAGAGACAGGGACACAGAGAGCAACAGAGATAGACAGGAAGGCAGGAAAACAGATTAAGCGTATTAAAATGTGGATAGATGGGAATCATTCAGATTGAGTACTTGTATCATAAGCGCATAAGAGGCTGAATGGTCAGAACATTAAAACTGATTGTGATTGATAGCAAAGTGTAACAAACTGAGAGTTTAATAGAAAGGATGCAAGAAAAGACCACGGTGTTTCCCATGGTGGTAGAGCAGTTTGTATAACATAAAGGTCACTGCCATTCATTTAGACAAAATGGGCATTTTAGTACCTCTGCTGTCAGATGAGATACAGTTGAGCAAAGCTTTTGTTCAACATTGAAAGGCCATGAATGATTTGTGCATGGGACGAGGGAAGGGAGGGAAGGAGTCATTCCATCTATTGATAGTCATTCCACCAGACATGCTATTCTCTTTCTCTGACTTAGTATGAAGTGACTTTTTGAATGACCCCAGGACTTTGTCTTCAAAGGAAAATCTTTGTAGGTGAGCAATTCAAACATATATCATACCCTGAATGAGGCTGTGTGCGTGTGTGTGCGTGCGTGTGTGTGCATGTGTGTGGAGAGTGGGGAGGGATACTTCCTTACTCCTTGTTCTCTCAGCACAAAGGCACCTGACAGATCTATTTGTGCTCAGTAGGATACCTTTTAGGAAAGATGACTATCACTAGTTTGATAATTGTTGTTTAATGATATTCCTGACAACAGTCTTTTGAAAAGACCTGTTAATATAGATTAGCTGTGATCTATCCCTCTGCTTCTCTGATTTTTAAGTGAGAGCATAATATGAAAAAGGAAAGAGTCCTATAATTAACTTCCTGAGTGGCAAACTGAAATTTTAAGGCCACAAAAAACTTGAGATTTGGACAAATTTCTCCAAGTTATATTTCAGTGTTATAGCTTCTAAATACTAAGGAAGAATTCAAGCAAACAACAAACAAATATTTTACGTGTCTATTTAATACTTGATGGGGCATTTGTCATGTTCAGGGGTGATTAGCATTTCTGTTATGAGGGCTTGCTCAGCCCTTTTCAGGGATGCTCATCCCACTTTGATGTCTACCTTTCATCCAAATCTCACCTGTTTCTCCAAGAAGCCGTAGCATCACAGCAATGACACCCAGGTAAAACCAGCTTGGGAGAAAGGTTTTATAAGGTTGAGTATAATCGACAGGTCTCAAACCTATTGATAAATTAGGGGATATCTGCTCCAATTATATGGAGACTCCCCTGGTAGAATGGCTGAATGAAAACAATTTGTTTCAAGGTTCATGAAGGTGGCCAAAACAGACCCCTGCAGAGCACTTAGAGGTTTTTCAGACATCAAAGTTGCTGATTTTTGTCTTGCAACGGAACTTTGTAGACTCTGGAAAAGAGAGTGATGCCAATGATTTTGTGCAACTCTGCCTCTCATATCCTATTCAGTTTTGAGACAAGTTATCAACTGTGATGTCATTAGTTCTCTTTGAAACTAAGGACCTATGAAAACATATGCCTGGCTCTGTGATAGTTGCTGTTTTTTTAAAGAAAGAATACCGTAGTATAGGCTAAAAATAATTTTCCTGTTTACAAAGTTGGTGTGTCAAAATTCACCAAAAAACCAAGCATAACAGGGGTGGTGTGTCACTTTGAGAACAAAACCATAATTTCAATATGTTTATAGTTTAAATAACAAAATGTATAATTGTAATATATAACTTTATTTGATAAACGAAAATAGGTAAATTAATGCAGGTAGAATTGTCATCTATAGTGCCCAGAGTGTCTACACTACACTACAGCAAATGTTTCATCCTCGGCATGTGGCCCCAGACTTCTCTGTATGTGGCCACATGTGGCTGTGTGTCATGGAAAATGGCTCCCATTGGTTTGCCATCACGGACTTATTACATAACGAATGGTTAAGGTTATATTCAGAACTGAAAGTGATGTGAAAATAATAACGAATAAAAATTAAAGTTTATTTTTTTGTAATTAAATTGGAAATTGATGTGTCAGTGTCTCATTAGGAACACGTGTTCTGCTCCTCATCTCTACTCCCTGCAGCAGTGCCATCAATCAACATTTGGACAGTCCTTAAAGTTTGTAGATCTTATTGTATAAAAACTCATCAGCAACAACAACATGATTAATGAGCTCATAGCCCAAGTACTCTAGTCAACTCAAAGCTTACTTAGTCATATTTTCAAGTTTTTATTAAAGCTGACCACCTCTTCTGTTTAAGATGAACTCAAACAGCAAAAACAGTCCTCTCATTGCTAAAGCCCAAGTTCAGGAATTTGTGCCAAAGCAGAAGAAAGAGTATTTGTGAGAAGAAACAATCACTCTTATTTATCCCAGGTGAGTTTCTTTTCTGGGCAAACCCAGGTAATTTGATTTGACTGCCAAAAGGGAATGAATAAACCTTAAACAAACCTCTGACCTTGAATTTTATTTGTAGAGTCCTAGGAAAGGGCAATTTAAGGTGAGCTCTAATCATTGTCCATCGCAGTTGTGTAACATAGCTTTTTATATAGAGTACTAAAGAGAAGTGGCTGCCTTGTATTGCCCATGAAAAAGGATGGTCACTAGAGTGTATCAGTGAAAAGAACACTGGCACTTTAGTAAACAAACAAACAAACAAACAAATAAACAAAGAAAAAACTGAGTTCAAATCCTGCCTTTGATGCTCAGGACTTACACGCTGTAAGGCAAGTCATTTAGCTTTGCAGGACTTCAGTTTCTCACCAGTTAGTGTATGGTGGGCTAGAGTTAATGAGACCCTTTTAAGTTCTGTTGCAATGATCTTTTGAGAAGACAATAGAAACTCACAAAAATCAGTGTAGCTCAGTCTGTTGGAGGATAATAAACAATTGTCATAAATTCATACATAGCCTATGCTTACTCTGTGGAGACTACAGTGATCTCCTGTATTTTCTTGTCAGATATACAGATTGTGGTAAATGATTCTTATCATGATGAACAACATAATACTTATGTGTAGGTGTTTGGGGAGGGAAATAAGAGATACTTGGAAGTGTTACACATCGGGAAATAAGGAAGTAGAGATAGTGACATCTCATCCTCCTCCAACTCCTGCCCCATGCCACCCTAAAAGAAGAAAAGTATATCAATGGAACTTTGAAAAATACATAAAAGGGAGTAAATAGAATTTCAAAAGGGGAGGTAGACAACAGTGCAATGTTAGTGCTAACATGTTAGATGTAATGAATATTAGGGGAAAATGGTGTAAAAGAGATTCACAGCTCTATGTGCGTTTGTCTATTTTTTCCTTCTATTGGAATGTTTATGTTTCTAAGTAGCATGATTAATTTAAGTGCAAGAAAGCATTCACATTTTCCATTTGGATCGAGGTATCTTTAAGTACATGTATCAAATAAGAACCATGCATATATATAACATTTATAAACATATATCTATATTCTCTAGATCTTTTTACAAATGTGATAGAATGTTTCCTTTTTTTACTGATGGGTTACATGATCAAAAAGGTTTGTTTTATCTTAAAGAAAACATGGATTTTTAAAAATTTAGTGTGAACAATAACTTTCTTATTAATGTGCTAACCCCAAAGGGGGAGAAACTATCACATCTTTAGTTTTCTTTTGCTGGTTCTGGAAATGCCTATTTATTTCAGGGACCTTTTTAAAAATAAGAAACTTTGACATGAATAGGCCTAAATAAGCAATCTCTTATATAAATCTCTACACTCTCATTTGTATTAATATAAATTGATGTATATAAATTTACCTTTGAAATTAGAGAGCATATAATTATTATCAGAAACAAATTATTTTAGGAAAGTAGCCTTAAAACTAAAGGCATGATCTTCAAAAAAGTAACAAATTAAGACTTAGGCCATCTCATATGTTACCAAGTGTGAAAACAGTCTCATTTTTTTAGGGTTATTCATTTGAAAGCAGGATCCAAGGTCATCTCTCCAGAAATACTATGGGAGAAATAGTACCAAAGAACTCAACAAGAATGAAAATGTTTCCCTTTCTAAGACAAGGTGAAAAAATGAAATATGCACTTGAACAGGACCTACTTTGTAACTGGTACTCCACTGAGTACCTTACAAATATTATTTTATTTGATCCTCACAACTATCAGATACGTGCTACTATTAGCCTCACTCTACTTTTGAGTTAATTGAAACTAAGAGAATTAAATGTTTTGTAAAAATTTTTGTCTCCATGAAGTGGGGAGGCTGAATTTGAACTCAGGTCTTCCTGACTCAGACCCAACACTCTTTCCATTTATCACCTAGCTATGTAAAAAGAGAATTTTGGAAGAAACAAAATTATATGAGGCTGTTTGCCCTCAGTGACATTATTTTTTTCTTTAAAATATGACATTTTGGCTAATTTTGTCTATATTATTTTTCCTCTTTATCTTTATAGTAATATCATGCAAGTAATTAAGTTTATACTTAATGCCCTGAATTTTAAGCTTGTAAAATTTATGAAGAGGAAAAATATTTCTTTTTCAGTATCTGAAGTCAGATACGCAATTAGCTTTTCAGATGATACATCATATATATGGGTAAGAGTATATGATAATCTAACAAAGTCAGCTAATACAGATTGGCTCTATTAACAACAATAACAAATGAGACAAATGGGAAAAGAGGAGAGAGAGCCCAGCTCTAGAAGAATGTGAATTCAGTATATCCATCTTCAAGAAAAAAATACTTATGGAATCATAGGAACAGAGAGACTTAACACACATTAAAAATACTTTCTATGTACTAGCAACTACAGATTGGTAACTGGAAGTGACTTTAGAGGTCTTCGAGAAGAGTGTCCTCTCTTTCTAGAGAAGGTCTAGATCAAGTCACTTGCCATAGTTCACACAGGTAGTGCTTGAATTAGAATCAGTATCCTGGTCTTCTTCACTCCAAGTTCCATACTAATGTCACTGCCCTAAAATATAGGAATTTTTAGTTATCTGGGGTCATTCCTGTATGAATTTATTCAACATTTAGGTTGCCACAAATCTGGTCACCGTCATAACAATACTATATTTTACACATTATTTAATAGCTTTAAGGGGGTTGTGTTTATATATGGAATTGTACTAATTTACAAAATTATCTTTTTTGATTTTCACAACCACCTTCAGAGGAAGGTGCTAGTTTTATCCCCATTTTGCAGTAGAGAAAACTGAGGCAAAAAGGTTGACGTGACTCACCCAAGGTCAAACATCCAGGCTAAGGCCAAATTTGAATTCAGGTCTTTTTATTCATGCTTGATCCACTGAGCCAGTTACCTATCTTTTTATAGCAACGCATACTTAAAAAGATTTTTTTTACATAAAAAGCACTGTATTAAGTGCAAATAAAAACATGAATCTCAGGTACTGATAGTAATTCACTTGATACTTCAGTGTCCTTTGACCTCAAATAGAAATGTGTTTTATAATTATCTAATGAGCTTATGAATTATTGGTTAATATTTATATATATATATGTATTTATATATATATATGTTCCTCAAGGCACTTGTAAATTTCATAAAGGTATTGACATACTTAGGATTGAGAATTTTCTCTTCTAGGATATTTTGAAAGATATACCCTATAGCAAGAATTATTATATTTGTAATCAACCTATTTGGCCTTTATTATAGTTTATATAGTTAGATATAATTCTCCTTTCCATCAAAACACTATCTAATTTTCTTCATATTTTGTACATAGACACAGAAAGAAATAAGTTCTTTCCCATGTAATTTGTGCTCTCAGCTTTGCCAAAACAGGCTTATCCAAGGTAGCCTTTTGATCTACTTTATACATATACTCACACACATGCGTATGTATATATACATACATATTATACATAGATATTAGTCCAATAATATACTTTGATAACTATCACTTTATAGTACAGACTGAGCCCAAGCACTGTCATTTCTTGATCCTTTCTAGTATTATTATTTTTCTAGTTTTTCCCAAGATTTCATTTACCTTTCATTCTTCCATGAATTTTGTAATGATTTTCAATAATGTTATTCTATTTAAAAATGGGCAATTCTATGTATATGGAATTTTAAAAATGAAATATTTATGACATAACAGTGGTTGAGTATTTATTTTAAAATAATAATTGAACAAATTCAAAATATCTCATTAGGATTTTCATTAATATCATGTTATATATATATGGACTATTTTCAGTAATATTGTCATTTTGATTATATTAACTCAATCAAGTCATTGACACTGTTTATGTCTAGATTATCTTAACATTTCCTTCAAAATATTGAATTTATTTATAACTATTTTGATCCTATATTTCTGTGAAAGTTATTCGGTAAATATATTTATATGAGTCCTATGCATTAGGATGTTGGTAGGTTAATTTCAAGATATGTAATGAATTTTTCTGGTTTAATTTATATTTCTCATTCTCTCCTGTCTTCATGATTATATTAATACTATTTTGAAATACTGATGGGATTTTTACTTATTTTTTTTTAATATCCTGCTACTTTGCTTAACCTATTTGTTGTCTTGATTGGCCTGTGTTGTTATTTGTTGCCTTGGGGTTTATGATTAAACTATAATAGCATTTGCAAATAGAGATTTTTTCTTATTTGTTAATTTTTAATTAATTTCCTTTTCTTATTGCCATAGTTAAAATTATTGAGCTATTTTTAATAATAAATTAGTTTTAAAGAAGGATTCTTAAAACCTAATTTGTCATGTTTTACTATAAATTTATTTCAATATTTGCTGATATATTTACCAAAATTGGTTCAAGTAAGAATAATAGTTTTTAGTTGCATGATATTTTATGATTTGCAAAGCATTTTATAAAGGTTATTTAATTCTATCCTCATAGCAACTGTGGGAGAACGATGCTATAATAAATTGCATTAAAAATGAAACTGAGGCAGGCTTAAATTACATGACTCCCTCAGTCATAGAGATGTAAAGTATCAGAGTGAGTCTGAACTGGTCTTCCTGACTCCAGGTGTGCTACTCTATCCACTATGACACCTAATTATCCCTAAGCTAAATATATTTTTAATGTTGAATCATTATTACACATGATACAAATATTGGTCATCTTAAAACTTTTTGAATTGATTAATTTAATATACCTACTCATCTTTGTTTTAAAATTGATTTTCTTTATGATAAAGAGAATATATAGCCTATTAGCCACAGAATTTAGTTTTATGCAAGGAATATTTAGATTTAAAATTAATTCCTGAAACTTTATGTGCATATCACATAATATTTCTTATCTTAAAATTTCTTAGCCAGAAAACATGGTTAATAGTAATTCCTTCATAAAACTGGCCTAAATGATTTTTTTTTGAGATCTGGGAATTATCCACAAAAAATTTTAAATGATTTCCTGGGTGCTGATAATATCAAACAATAGGAAGGCCCAGAACTGAGCCTTAGAAGATAACTATATCTAGAAAACATGATCGGGATGACAATATAACAATGGAGAATAAGAGGGGGTGAGAAAGGTGGAAGAGAGAGGAGAAAGTGATGCCATAAAAACTTAGCAAATAAGAAATGCTTAATCAAAGTTTTATCTACTCACATTTAATTCTCTTTTTTTAAATTGGGAATCAAGACTAAATTTTTATCATACAAATAAATCATTTGTAACAATTTCTTCACTGTCTATTTTTGAAAATAGCTTAAAGGAACAATCCTTGTCCTTGTGGCACCAGGCAGTTAAGTGACACAGTGAATGAAGTACCATGTCTGGCAAGATTCATTTTCTTGAGTTCAAATCTGACCTCAGACATTTACAAGTTATGGGACCCTGGGCAAGTCACTAAGTCCTGTTGGCTTCAGTTTTCTATTCTGTAAAACAATCTGCAGAAGGAAATGCAAAACTACTCCTGTATCTTTGCCAAGAAAACTCAAGATGGAGTCACAAACAGTCTGATACAATTAAAACAACTAAATAATAATAGAATCCAATTCTATAGCTTTTTTTTCAAAATAGTCCATTTCAATCTTCTTCATAGTATTTTTCTGACATAGATTTGTATAGATTATCTTTTACTTGTGATTTTAATTTCTATAATTTAGTCATTTGTAGATGCTCATCTCTTTAATTCTCAATTTGCTAATAGATAATTAGTAATCATAGTTTTTATACATTCCTTTATTTCCCCTTAGCATTATGATTCTCCCTTTATTCTTAGTTTTTGCCAATTTGATTTTGATTTCTATTAAAATGATTTGCCAATTAATCAATCATATTTACCTATTTAAAATTATCTTACACTGTGTTGCATTTAATTTTTTTTATTTATTAATTTCAGTTTTTTACTTTTAACTACATGATCAGCTCACTGATCTCTTTTATCTCTCATTAATAAAATGATTCAATAATATAAATTAGCTTCTAAAGACAGTGTTAGCTGCAATCCAAACACTGGTATATTATGTTATTATTGTCATCAATTTTTACTATGATTTAATTATCACAATGATTTTTATTTGATCCATTTCATATGTAATAAATAATTTTAGTCAATAATTAGATCTTATTCTTTTGATAATGATATTATACCATTTATTTGTTTAATCATAGTATATTTTATAAAGGAAATATTTAATATTTCTGCCTTTCTACAATTATTTGTGAGTTCTTTATGCCCTCAGAGAATAATCAGTTATTTTTAAAGAATGAGTGCTTAAGAAGAATGTGTACTGCTTATCATAATCAATTATGGTCTTTCCACATATTAACAAGCACATTTTTTACCATTCTTTAATGATGTCAATACTTTTCTTGTTTATGTTAATGTTAGATGTAATGTTAGACATGAACATCTATTATTAATTCTTATTTTCTAGGTAAATATTTTTGTATCATCAGCTAACCTTTAAGAACTTCATTTCTCTGCCTTTTAGTGTATAATGTTAATAATGATATTTTGCCATTTCATATTATGCTTGATGTAGCTTCCCTTCTTTTCTCTGAGTTTTTCATTTGTTTCCTTTGACTTATACTTTCTCCAAAATAATTATTATAACTTCTAATTGTTTTTAAACCCTTATCTTCCATTTTAGAATCAATACTGAGTATTGGCTCCGAGACAGAAGAGTGGTAAGGGCTGGGCAATGGGGGTTAAGTGACTTTCCTAGGGTTGCAAACAGCTAGGAAGTGCCTGATGCTAGATTTGAACCCAGAAAATCCCATCCGTAGGCCTGGCTTTCAATACAGTAAGCCACCTACCTAACCCAATCACCCTGCCTCCACACACACATACTTCTAATTGTTTTACCTAGCTGAGGCATAAAAAACTTTTTATTCTAAGTTCTAACTTTAAAAGTCTTCTTGTGGGTAATACATTTTTGCATATTTCAAAAAATCTGTTTTGAAGATTTTTCCACATTCAATTAATTTATATTTTCAGTTGTAGTTGTTGAGTTTGGATTTCTTCCCATCATGTCCTTTTCTATTCATTAATTTTACCAGTACTTAGTACACTTATTTTCATTTCACTTTTATTACTTTCAAACTATACTTTGTACAAATTCATCCCCTCTCCATGACTACCCTTAAACATAGGTGCCCTTAAACACAGATGTCTAATTTTAATGAGTCAGACAAGAAAAGCTTTAGTAAGTGTTTTCACACAATTCCTGTTTTCCTTCTCTCGTATTTAAATACAAACTTCAGAAGTAAGTAAACATGCTGTAATATTTGCCCATTTACTTTTCTCTTTTTGTTAGCTTGAACTTCAACGTTTATGCTCATGGTATGGGTACAAGTATTCATCCTATTATTCTCCTCCTTCTTTCTTCTTTTATGTTTCTTCCTTTTCATTCGCAATACATTTACAAAACAAGTTTTAGTAATTTTTTTCCTGCATGACCCCCCTTACACAAGGTAAAATCTCAAAGATAGACTCCTATTTTGATGTCTAAAGAAGGCACATTCTTTAATTTGTCAAAATTCTTAAAACAAAACACTAACTTGTTAAATTTTCTGTTTCTTTGATATTTGAATATCAAATGCCAAGCTTCAAGGCCAATTTTCTTAGAAATGCAGAAAGGCCAATAACAAATATAAGAACCAACTTTTTCTTGGAGAAAAAGTAATTTGAAGAAATAGGTTAATTTACTTTAATATCGAATAACATTATATCTCCTTCAATTTCATATATTTCTGGAGGGTTACTTATTTCTTTCTTGAAACATCCCTTGTCACTGAAACCCTGGAGTTTGGTGACTTAAAAAGATGATTTTAATTTTGTATTCCCTTTTAACATTCAAAATTTGAGATAAATTCATTGTCTCTTATTTTCAATATTTCTGGGAAGTTTTCTTGAATGACTCATTGAATTTTTACATGCAGGCTCTCATTTTTAAAAATTTTCTTGGACATTAAAATATTAATGTTATAGCTCTGAACTCTTCTACCTATCTTTGGCTTTCTTTGGTTCTTCTCTCAAATTTGCTAGTTATTTATGGCAATCTCTTAAATGAAAATTTAACTTGGATTTTGTGACTCAATCTATTTCTTTTTCCACCTTTCACAGTTTGTTTTGCACAGGTTGGTTGGTCATCAATAGTTTTCAATTTTCATTATCGCTAGAATTTCCACTTTAGTGAGATAATATGTTGGAATACTGGACTATAAACCATCAACTATCTATCTAGTGTTCATAGTCTGATTTGTTAACTTAGTATAAGAATATTTTACTAATAAGGATGAATTTGTAATGCTGATCCTGAACATATCAATTGACTAATTTGTTGAAGCAACACTGATATAATTTCTAATCTTGTCTAGCCAATGACCAATAATAGTCATAAAGAGGACTGAATGAAAAACTGATAGAACCACACACATTCATCACTGCAAAAAATTAACATCTTTCTAATGAATATAATTCCACACTGTTATCTTTATAGCTAAAGAATAGCACATCTAGGTATAAGGCACCATGATGAATCTAAAAAAACTATTGGTGTAGTGCATGGAAATATAGACACTTAATTAGTGATTGCTCACTAAAATTGATGCTATCACTAGTTAGGACAAGGAAGCTGGGAGTATAGAATTGGTAAGTTTCGGAAGTTAGATTTGATATCAGGCCTTTCAATTATAAGTTCAATGCTCTGTCTACTAACAGCTATCATTAATGTGTACAAATATTAAAGTAGTAGGAAGGCTTCCTATTCTGGAAACAGGATTTCTTTTAAAAGAACTGCTATGTTTGATCATTTCTCTCAAATCAATTCTTCTTGATTAACTCCTTTCTTTCATCTTCTGATCTCATGTATCATGAAATATATTGTTAAGGGTTTTTATAATTGGAACTTTCATTAAACTTAAGCTAACTTGATGTTGAGTTTCTCCATACATACAAAGTCTCATCTTTAAATGACAGACAGAAAATCTGATTTTGGGATTTCCCTTGAGCCTTTCCAGATTTGTAAAATTTCCAGACTTTATAAATCTGATAATCTAGAATCACATGCATGACACAATAAGAGTTCAATTCATATTCTGTGTCAAATAACATTTTTTTCTCACTTAATCATGGGGGCCACAGTGATCAAGCTTTTTCTAGCTTTTTCTCTCTCATTATTCTACCTTTGAAAATAGAATTCCTTTTTCTCCTAATTTTATTTCCTTCTCTGATGTTTCTTGAAGTATAATTTCCTAACACCATATTTTCTTCATTGAAAGGAAAGTCAAGTAACATCCTTGTTATTCTGTTTTTCTGATAAATAGGAATTAGGCCCCAAATATAGTCTAAATAAGATTCAGAGTCCATGAAATATCAGATGCCATCTGATTGTTCTTCTCAGAAAAACTGTTTACCCTACTTTAAGACTAGTGGTATTCACTGGTACCTCTGCAAAGCCTTTTAATCACATCTGAGGATAAGTATTATTTATCCAAAAGAGAGGAGGGAAAAATAAGAATACAGAACGTGTGACAAACATACACACATATACACACAGAGAATATATTTGAGAAAAAGGGGTTGGGAAAGTAAGTTAAAATGTTGAGGGAAAATGAAAGGGGAAAAATAAATACTTAGTATTAACTTAGATAAGAGTTTTATATCCCAATGGATAGTATAGCTACTCTTCCCTCTCCGGGTTGATTACGCTGAGAGTAAGGCTTAAAAATTACCTCTTGATCCTCTCTTCCTCTCCTTCTTATAATAGTATTTGTCCCCTCCCCATCCCATGCCCTCTTTTTGTGTCATAGATTATCCTATTTTTCTTATTCTCTCAAGTTTTTCCTGGTGTCCCCCTCCATTCACCCTCCTCTTTCCCACCCCCCATATCATCTTAGACCATTCAGCACTCCACCCTCTCCCCATAAATCATTCTTCCGAACCACTATAATAGTGAATACTTAATAGTGAATGGAGTTCACTACAGAGAATTATACATGGCATTTCTCCACATAGGAATACAGATAATTAGATCTTACTGAGGCCCTTAAAATGGCAAATTTAAAAAATTATGAGTTTTCTTTCTTTCCCCTCTGTTTCTTATTTACCTTTTCATGCTTCTCTCAATTTTTGTGGTTGGATATCAAACTTTCCATTTAGCCCTGGTCTTTTCTGTGCGAATACTTGGAAATCTTTAATTTTGTTGAATGCCCATACTTTCCCCTGGAAGTATATAGTCAATTTTGATGGGTAGTTGATCCGTGGTTGCAGGCCCAGCTCTCTTGCCTTTCTGAATATCATATTCCAAGCTTTGCAGTCTTTTAGCGTGGAGGCTGCCAGATCCTGTGTGATCCTGATTGGTGCTCCTTGATATTTGAATTGTCTCTTTCTGGCTTCTTGTAAGATTTTTTCTTTTACTTGGAAGCTCTTGAATTTGGCAATTATATTCCTGGGCATTTTCTTATCTGGATCAAATGTCAATGGTGACCTATGGATCCTTTCGATGTCTATATTGCCCTCTTGTTGTAGAACTTCAGGACAATTTTGCTGAATAATTTCTTTTAGTATGGAGTCCAAATTTCTATTAATTTCACCCTTTTCAGGGAGACCAATGATTCTCAAATTGTTTCTTCTAGACCGGTTTTCTTGGTCTGTCACTTTCTCATTGAGATATTTCATGTTTCCTTCTATTTTTTCAGTCTTTTGGCTTCGTTTTATTTGTTCTTGTTGTCCTGAGAGATCATTAGCTTCTAATTGTTCAATTCTAGCCTTTAAGGACTGGTTTTCCTTTTGAATCTGGTCATTTCTGGTCTTCAGTTGACTTGCCTCACTTTCCAATTACGAAATCCTGCCTTTTAAACTGTTATTTTCTTGCCTGATTTCCTTTTGAGCTACTTCCCATTTCTCTGACCAAATCTTTTCCAACTTTCTCATCATCTCAGTTTTGAACATTTCAAGAGCTTGTGACCAGTTTTGATTATCTTGGGATGGTTTGGATGTGATTGCTTGTTTTTTTTCCTCTTCTGATTGCTCAGTAGTCTGGATTTTCTCTGTGTAAAAGTTGTCAAGTGTTAAAAATTTCTTTTTCTTGTTGTTAATCTTTCTCTCTTTCTTCTGGACTTCCTGGTTCTGGGTAGCCATTGTTACCCCAGCAGCTTCTCAGCTTTATCCTCCCACTCAGGGTTTGTCTGCGGTCTTTTGGCTCCTGAGGTTTGAGTTCTCGTTTTTCTCAAGGTCAAGCCCCCTGGTGGACCCCCCTTTGCTTGATCCTCTGCAGGAGGTTCCTTTACAAGTCTCAGGGCGCTGCTTCCACAGTCGTATACCCGTCTGCACTGGTTCCCCACTCAGGGTTTCAGAGCCTTAGCTCCCGTCTGTGTCTGCCTCCACCTGCGTATCCATCCGCGCCTGCGTTCTGCGTCCGTGCTCAGAGTCCGTGAGCGTTCTTTAGCTTTTTGGGATCCTAAATCTTGCTGCTCTCAGGAACAGGCCCTGGAGCTGCCAATGACTCGATGGGTGCCCCAAACTTGCTCTATTTCTTTTGACCTGGCTTTGGTGCTGCAGGTAGTGTGTGTGTGTGTGGGGTGAGAAGGGGGTTGTTGCTCAGCCCGCAATTTAGTGAGAGCTGTTTCACCCCTTTATAGCATGGAAATGCCCTGATTCCACATACCTTCCACGCTGCACCCTGTTGTGGGGTCCCTCCGTTCGATTGGGTTTGTTTTTATGCCCCCTTGAGGAGTCCTGTGTGTTTTGGTCAGGAGAGGTTAAGTGCTGCTTTTTACTCTGCCGCCATCTTAACCCAGAACCCTTTCCCTCCTTTTAATTGGTTCATAGTTGGTCCTACTCATCACATCAACTTTTACAAATCATTTCTCTCTCCTCAAAATTCCCAAATTTCTCCTCTTCTTCCCACTAAGCTGGGAATATTGCTTCAAATTTCAAAAGAAAAATGGAGGCCATTCACTAAAAGCTCCCTTTTTTGTCCTCTTCATCACCCAAGTGCCTTCTGATGCCACATCCTCTTTTATTGTTTCATCATGAGGAGAGATGGACCTTCTAATTGCCAAGGCATCCTTCTATACACGGCCAAGTAATCATTTAACTTCAATAACTTATCTTTAGTATATTCTTATCAACTGACCATTTCATTACTACCCACAAGCATGCTCATGTCTCCCTCATGCTCAAAAAGTATTCACTTTATCCCTCCATCTCTACTAGCTATTAATCCATATCTGTTTCCTTTTGAAGATAAACTAATTGAGATGGTCATATATAATTGATTTCTCTGCCTCTTCTTCTATCATTGACTTCTTAATTCTAAGTAGTCTGGCTTCCAGTCTCATTAATCAAATAAAACTGCTTTCTCCAAAGTGAGTGATCAAAGATCTCTTAATTGCTATACCTAATGACCTTTCTCTTATCCTCATGTTCTTGAACTCTTTGAAGGTTTTGACACTGTCAACCATTCTCTACTCCTTGATACTTTCATCTCTTTAGGTTTTTGTTACATTGATCTCCATTCCTTTTCTTCCTATGTAAATGATCTGTTTCTTTCTTTTTCTAGATCTTAATTTAGGTCATAAAGGTTAGATAGATATCCTCCAGGGTTCTATTATGAACACTTTTATTCTGCCTCTCTGTCTCTGTCTGTCTGTCTCTGTGTCTCTCTGACTCTGTCTCTCTCTATCTTACCTGAGTCTCTCCACTCTCCCTCCTCTCCATATATAAATTCTATTAATTATCATATCTATCTCAAATTCATTATCCAGTCTTAGACTTTCTTCAGTTATCCAGTTGCACATCTATTATTACTTAATAGACCTTTCCTATTAGATACACCTTGTAACAGTGTGGATTCTAGATACCCACCACCTACCATCAGTACCCACCCCATACAACCCTGTATCCCAAAGAGATCAAAGACAGGTAAAATAGACCAATTTGTAAAAAAAAAAGTGTCAGCTCTTTTTGGGGTGTCAAAAAATTGGAAACTGAAGAGATGTCCATCAATTGAGGAATGGCTAAATAAGTTGTGGTATATGATTATAATTGAGTACTATTATACCATAAGAAATGACAAAAAAATTATTACAAAAAATCCTGGAAAGACTAGCATGAACTGATGCAAAGTAAACTGAGCTAAATCAGGAGAATTTTGCACACAGTAACAGAAGGAAAGTAGGATGTTTCAACTGTGAACGACATCTTTTATCAGTAATGCAGGGATTCAGGACAACTCCAAGGAACTAACAATTAAAAACATCTATCCACTAACAGAGTCTGAATGTAAATTGAATCATACCATTCTTTACTTTATTTCCTTCATAAATTTTTCTCTAGTCTAAGAAACATGTATCTCTCACAACATGGTGAAAATGGAAATATGTATTGTATAACATGTATACAAACTATATCATATTACTTGCCATCTTGGGAATAGTGAGGGCCAGGAGGGAGGGAGAAAATATGGAATGTAAAATATCAGAAAATGATTAAGAAAATTTTATTGCTTATATAATCTGGAAAAATTAAAAATGGATATACCATAGATATCATTCCTCCAGTATGTTTAAAACTGAACACATTCTTTCCCCCTTGGTCCTTTCCTTTTCTTAACTTTCCTAAGTGTTGAAGGCACCACTATGTTCCTTGCCTCCCATACTAGCAACCTATGGCCATGTTATATCATTTCTGTCATCTCTACTTTGATATTGCCATAATTCTGGTGAAAGTTATCTTCATCTTGTTCCTAGATTATTGGCAAAGCCTTTTGTTTGTTCTCTTCACCTCAAGTCTTTTCCCAATTCAAACAAATCTACACTGAAGATTCAAACTGATCTTCTTAAAGAACAGGTATGATCATGTCAATACTGATAGCTATTTAGTCATCTTCTCTGTTTACCTCTTACATCTAGAGTGAAATATCAAATCATTTGTTTGGCTTGTAAAGACTTTCAGAACCTGGGTCTTTTCTATATTTCAAATATTTTTATACCTTTCTTCTAGTTTCATGTGCTTTACAACCTAATGTCACTGTCTTCTTTGATTTTCTATTCACAAAGAACTCTAGCTCTCTACTCTGGGCATTTTTATTAATTTTCCATACATAGAATTCTCTCACTCATTTTTATCTTCTGGGTTCCCTGACTTTCTTAATGTCCAACCAAAATCTCACTTTCAACAATAACTTTATCAGTCTTCCTTAATGATATAGCTATACCTTGGAAATGTTGTGAATATATCCAGATCACCACAATAAAGTGAGTTATATGATTTTTTAGTTTTCCAGTGCATAAAAAGATAAATTAACACTATATCCTAATCTATTATGTATGCAGTATATTATGTCTAAAATTGCACATAATTTTATTTAAAATGCTTTATTGTCAACAATGTTACCCATCATCTAAGCCTTCATTAAGTCATAATACTTTTGCTGATGAAAGGTCTTGCCTTAATTTTGATGATCACTGCGTGTGGTGGTTGTTATAATGGTCCAGGTAATATGAGGAGCTGAAGCTGAATGTGTGTGTGGGTAATACCTTAGTATAACACTTAAGTTGTGATAGTGAAACACAAAAGGCCCCACAAAATAGTTGTATTGAATCCACTAAACTCAACTTCAGGATAACAGTGTCCCAGAATAGCCAGCCAAATGAAGAATCTGTGAATAGAATTGTACAGATACTTCTAACTGACTAATCTGGCCTAGTAGGATAGTGCTAAAGTTTGACTGCAGATTATATCTTGCTATGAATGTTACTATTCTCCTTTCCCTCAAATATCCAAGGGATACAACTAAGCCTCAAGATAAAGCTGACACCAATCTAGGTAAGTTCAAAGATTTAATGTGCTTCTGGCTTAGGAAGGGAACAGGGTAAATACCTGGGAAGGGAGGAAACAGGAAGATCTTGATCTAAGATAATGCTGACAAAGATGGTACTTGAATTGAAGGTAATCAGGATTATTAGTGGTTAATTGATAATTTCCAATTGCCAGCCTTGCAGGGCCAGACTGGTTCAATCCAAATTGGGTTGTTTGCTGAAAGATGATGTTGCTTCTTCTTGGAGTATGAATTAGGAACAGGTTACTCAGTATAAAGGTATCATAGGATCTGGGGCAGTGAGATTGGTCAGTGGAGTTTGCTGATAATTCAAGTTGACATAAGGCGTACCCTCACCACCACCACAAACCTCCCACTACCCCAAATATCTCAGATTGAGACCCTGTCTCAGTTCAAATCCCCCCCTTTTTATACTTGAACATCAACTGATTTGGCACAAGCCAGCCTCTGCCAGGCTTAGTCCATTCCATAATCTAATCAGGTAACTGTCCATCATCTTGCTTTCCATATTGCTTTGCAAAATATCATTACATGGTTCCTGAAGGCTGGGGTGGCATGTTCTTCATTAAGACAATTAAGTTTGCCTCTTTGATGGACTCTTCTTGTGACTTGAAAACTCAGATGTCATTTTAGGGACATTAATTGGAATGATTTTAATATTGTTGTATCTCAGGGAATAGAAGGCCTAAGGAGAGAGAGAAAGTCTGTCAATAGGTCAGACAATCTTGTATGGATGAGGTTGGTGGTATAGCAAAACAATTATAATAATTATCAAAGATCATAATAACATATATAATGATATGGAAAAGTTTGAACTATTGAGAGAATTTTCAAAATGTGACAAAGGACATGATGTGAGTGCATGTTATAAGAAAATGATGTCAATAGACAAGCTCAACCTAGGGTTTCCACAAACTTTTAATTTGTAAAATGATAATAATAACAATTTAAAAATATCTGTGAAGCACAATGAAGCAAATTACAATGCAGTGAGGTATGTCTATATATGGGTTTGTGTTTCCTCCAGTATTACATCCAATTTACATATCTCTTATTTGTATACAGTTGTTTGCATGTCACTTCTACTCACCCACCTTTTAGACTGAGCTCCTTGAGAGCATGATCATTTTAGAGACTTCTTTATCCCCTTTCTATCACCATTATTCTTCACAGTGTCTTAAAAAATCTTGTTTATTTGACTTGAAAAGACAATTTACTGCCACTTAGATAATATTATTAAACATTTAAAGTGCCATTAAAGGTTGCATTTGTAAGATAATTGGAATAACTGTTCATTATCTGTTTTTATAATGCTATGAATAGTTCTCAAAATAATAACTACAAATTAACAACCACATAAATTAGCTAAGATGACAAAAGATAGAAAGAGTTAATATGTACAAGAGTAGAAAACACTGTGAAAAAGCAGATATGCTAATGGATAGCTGATGAAACAGTGAATTGATTCAAATATCCTAGAAAGTAATTTGCAATTATCCTAAGAATGTAACTCAAAATTTCCATACTGTTTAATACAGAGATCAAGTGATTAAAAAAATAGAAAGGTCTATTTTTTTCAGATGTAGCAACATTTTTTCTAGAAGAGAAAATTAGTAACAGAATACAAAGATGCCCACTGACTGGAGAATGATCAAGTAAATTCTGGTGGATTGCTGAGATAGAATATTACTATGTTATAAGAAATGAAGAATGCAGAAAAGAATGAGAAGACATGCATACTGATGCAAAGTGAAAAGGGGGAAACAAAAAACAACAACAACATAGCGTACCATAATGTAAACTGACAGAATCATTATGAGAATGATAAAAACTGAAAATGTGTAATTATGTTGAAGGATTAACACAAATAAAATATATGAAAAGATATCACCTTCTTTATAAATGAGATATGATGAATATGTCAAATGTCAAACTTAGTAGATGTGTTAGCAATTGCCAAACTCCTTTTTTTCTAATTCTATTCACAAAAAATGAGGACTCTCTTGATAAGGGTTGAAATATATTGGGATATGCAGATGCTTTAAGAACCAAATATTTCAATAATTTTAAAGAAAGATATGAAATATGGGTCTCTTATTTGTATGCTGGCATACATGTGAAAATTAGATTCTTAGAGACTTATCTATGGGACTGAGAATTTAATTGACTCACCTAAGGGAGAAGAGAGAGACAGACAGACAGACAGAGAGAAAGAGAGAGAAGAGAAGAGAAGAGAAGAGAAGAGAAGAGAAGAGAAGAGAAGAGAAGAGAAGAGAAGAGAAGAGAAGAGAAGAGAAGAGAAGAGAAAGAAAGAAATAAAAGAAGGAAGGAAGGAAGGAAGAAATAAACAAACAAACAAACAAACATGGATAAGAACAGAGAAAGAGACAGAGATGGGGAGTGAAGGCTCGTGAAGTAATAGGCTCTTATGTCAAGATGTTAGCAGAATAGCCTAGAGTAGAACTATAAATAAACCAAGACTTCCTAACCTCTGCTCCTATTTTATGTTTGTAATATATTAAAGCCTATGTTTATCTACCATGCCAATTCTCCTGATGACTATAATGGCTGAAAGAACCAACTTGATCACAAAAGAGTAAAATCACTGGTCGTGTAGAATTCAATTCAATCATTAAGTAGGTCCCTGCAAACTCTACTACTTGTCTGTGTCCTTTACTCTGTGTATATTTATTGGACAAATCGTACAAAGTGACAATTAGTTAGGAAGTGGGGGACTGAAGGACTGGATTGCTTTTGAAAACCCAAATGATTATGTTAAAGAATTAAAATTTCTTCCTGAAACAAAGGCCAGTCTTTTTTTAAATTTAAATTTATTATTTATTTTAAATTTTTTATTTATTTTAAAGTATTTTTCCAATGTTACATGATTCATGTTCTCTCCCTTCCCTCTTCCCTCCATCCTGCCAGAGCTGACAAGCAATTCCACTGGGCTATACATGTATTATCACTCACAATCTATTTTCATATTATTCATTTTTGTAATAGTGTAGTCTTTTAAAACCAAAGCCCCAAATCCTACACCCATAAAAACAAGTGATGAATCATATATTTTTCTTCTGCATTTCTCCTCTCACATTTCTTTCTCTACATGTGGATAGCATTCTTCCTCATAAGTCCCTCAGAATTTTTCTGGATCATTGCGTTGATTTAGAAGCAAGGTCTATTATTAGATTTGATCTTCCCATAATGTTGCAGTTACTGTGTACAATGTTCTCCTGGTCCTGTTCATTTCACTCTGCATCAGTTCTTATTTCATTCTCTATCAGTTCATGGAGATCTTCCCAGTTTTTATAGAAATCAAGCAATTCATCATTATAGAACTATAATATTCCATCATGATCATATACCACAATTTGTTTGGTCATATCCTAATCAAGGGACAGCCCCTCATTATCCAATTTTTTTTGCCATCACAAAAATCACAGCTATGTTTTTGTACAAATAGGTCCTTGCCTGGTTTCTTTTTTTTTAAATCTCTTTGTGATACAAACCTATTAATGGTATTGCTAGATGAATGAATGAAAGAACATGCATTTTTTAAAGCCCTTTGTGCATACTTCTAAATTGCCTTCCAGAATGGTTGGATCAATTCACAACTCCACCAGCAGTGTATTAGTGTCCTAATTCTGCCACATGCCCTAATGCACTTAGTGACTGAGATGATGAACTTCTGCACCATATATGCACATAGTCGTAATCAGTGATTAGCATAAAGGAAATAGATTAGGATATTCCTGACACATTTGTAGTTGATATTTGGAGAGTGAGTTTGTAGAAAGAGAAGGAGAATGGAGGAGTAATATTCCAGTGGCATTTAAATAACTATTCTATTCAAGCCATCATCTTTATATTTATTATATTCTGAATGGGAGAGTATGAACTTATGGAAAGGGCATCATCAAATAGCTGATATGATAGGAAAATCATCATACATTCTATTTGATAAAGTTGAATATCTATGGATATATGTAAATACATTAATGAATTCAGCATCTAATATTGAGATTTAAATGTATGGAAGAAAATGACAAGAAAGAAGAATATTTATTTTCCTCTCCTAACACCTGAACAAAAATAAATCTTTCTGGAAAAGTGCTAATGTGACATTAAACATGACCTTTTAAGCAACTGATTAAAATGCAACTTAAAAAAATAGATACCTAAATAATGTCACATCAAATACTATATCAATTTATATTAGAAAGAGAAAATGTTTTCTGGTTTAATGGGATATTAAGGTAGCTTCAAAGTTCATGTATAGATTTAAATGATAATTCAAATTATGTAATGATGTTTTCATGAATGCTATTGGACCATTAATGGTGTACACAATAAGGACTAGTTTGCTTGGGACAAATACTATGCCAAATCAGGATGCAGAAATACTTCCAGACTTAAGCTCATAGACTAAACTTCAAGGACAATAGACAAAGGAAAGGGGCACATTAATCATGACCTTGTGCCATAACAAAGGCATGACTGAAATACTTGTTCAGCAACTCAAACACATAAAAATATCCAGAAAAATATTCTAGGAAATGATTAGGAGGAAGTTGTTAATTAAAGATAGATATATAAGGAAGCTTTGGGGGTGGTCATAATTTGTAGAAGATGAAATGGTATAAAAGTTTTCATATTCCAAAAAAGGTCAGGGATCTAAATCACAGTTTAGGCCTTATGTACTTGAATAATGAAATAAACTTGTGACAATTTCATATTACACAATTTTTCATATGTTCCTGATAATTAATCATTTGTGTCAGCAATTAACAATTATAGGCAGAGAAATCACAATAAACATTTTTAGACAATTGAAAAGATTCATATTTTGACATCTTTTGAATTTTAGTGCTCTAATAACCACTTGCTTTCTGAAATTAGTGTTACGATTATAGGAAACAAGTATAGAAAACTACATGAAATTAATATTATATTTGATATAACAATGTGAGTTTATAGACTATTAGAAAATAGTTTATTTCCTTCAGATCATATTTAAGGAGATATGCCCTCTTCATTGCTGACATGTCTTTTCTGGATAAGGCTGTACTTTTGCAATCACTGTGAGCCCCATATTTGGAAATAATTTTCAGGCTTTCATTGGGAGATGAAAATTTATAGGTCTGTCATCCAAAATCTGATGACTATATCTTCCTTTATTTAAAATGCTAATCTAATCATTTGCTTGTGTTCAGAAAAATAATCAAGGCTCTATAGTTTTAAAAAATCTTATTTCTTTTTTGTGGTAATTATCATATGTAATAAAAGCCTTTTTTTGGCCTTCAGGCATCTAAGTGGTATTTGTATAAAGTGTAAGGTTCTGAGTCAGTAAGATTGCTCAGTTCAAATCCTATCTTATACTGTTACTAGCTGCGATCCTGGAAAAGTCATTTATCATTCCAAGCCTCCATTTTTTTCATCTGTAAAATGAGATTTGGAATTGATAACCTTTAACATCCCTTCAGTTCTTAAATTGAAGATCCTATGATTTGATGGCAGAAATTCAACTTGTAGAAGAATTATAATAAAGAAATTTTTGAAAAAAGTGTCTATCTCGAGTAATCTTAATAACTATATTTATTATCATATAATCTTTCACAGAAAGTTTTAAAACATTTTAGAATCTGAATATAACAGTATATGCTGTGGGTATTGCCATGCAATTTCCACAGCAGGAAAGCTGGATTTGTACAAAAATACTTTCCAAGGGTTATCATCAAATATACTTATGATAAAAGAGAACTGAGAAAGCTAAAACCAGTAGAAAGACATTACATTTAACCAGCTCATTTAGTAAGAAAGTTTAACACATTACCTGATTAAAAGCAATGAACAGAAGACATGAAAATGTAATCCATAAAACAAAAATAAATCAGGAATTTTGATAAGCTTATTCAATAATGAAAGGGAAAACTGAAAGGTAAGGCAAAATAAAGAGTGAATGCAACATAAGAAACAAAATAAATCATTCAATATCTGTCAAAAATATGCTACAGATTCCGAAGAAGCAAAGGAATTGCTGGAACTAAAATACCCTGAAGAGAGTTATGCAATGAATTTACTTTATGAAACTGCTAAAACTCAGCAACTATAAGATGTCTAAAATGACACAAACAAGTGGTTAGATATTTTACTTAAACTACATTATGATAAATTTCCAAAATATAAATATATTCATTAGGTATCTTGGATAACTCAGTAAACAAATGATCCATCAATAAAAATTGTGTTTTTAGTCAGTTATATAATCAATCTCTATAGTACAAAGAAGAAAAAGCTTTTAAAACAGAAATCTAATAAAAGAAATTTAAATCATCTGGGAATAGGATAAGATACATGGTATTCTTCCCATTCTGCCCACTATCAGGTTTTTCCTGACTCAGAATGATATGTATATTCATAGAATCTTAAAATTAAAGTTGAAAAGAACTTTGGAGATCATTGAGTCCAGTATCTCTTAACCAGTTCATCATTTAAAAAATGTAAATGTATTTAAATATAACATATTTCTTTTATAATTCCATCTTATTTTATGCATTAAAAACAGTATTCTGAGAAAGTGTCTATGGATATCTGTGACCCCAAACCTCAGCTCTAAACCAGTATATTCATTTTCTAGAAGAAATCAAGAAAAAAAGGGAGCTGGTGCAACTCCCATCCTCTTGAGAGAAGACAAGGGAATTAGTCCTGAATGTGAGCTCAGTCAAGTTCCTGGGTAGAAATATAGCCATGTTAAATTAAATATAAATACAAATATAATATTTAATCAATATATAATAATATAATATAATATGAGTGCTTAATAAATCCTTATCAATTGAATGATCTTCCTTTCTTCCTTATAGTCATGTGCTGTTAGAGAAAGTCAAATAACTATTTGGACTGTCTTTTGAAAATTAATTTTCTCTAACACCGTGTGCTTTTATTATCTAAAATGGATTTATTTTCTTTCTTGTTATATATTCCATTGAGTGCTTGCTCCATTTTTTCTTTCTCTCCTTTACATAAACCTCTTCCATCATTCCCTCCTTCTCATCTGTGGTTTGCTTCCTACTTAGAAAACCCTGGTTTTTCATTGAGTATTCTTTGCTATCCCCTACTTCATATCTCAGACTCATTCAATATCTTTTTCCATTTTATGTTTTTTCTTCCAGTCTTCATTTGTTTATTTTGACATTCCTTCTACTTTGCCCCACATACTTTATCTCTTCTGATAGCTTCCTCTTTTGGTTATTTTTTTCTTTCTTTCTCTGATTCTCAGTTGATCCTAAACTATGGGCTCTGTAATCACTACTTTATTTCCAGCTTACTTCAAAATTCCTTGGAAACTTGGCATAAATTTTTCTTTACAAGTTTGGTCCTGGAGTCAGCAAGACCTAAATTCAAACCTGACCTTACTCATATACTACCTGTATAATCTGGGGAATATAATTTAATGTTTATTTGCCTTAGTTTCCTTAACTAGGAGATAGGAATAAATAGCACCTACCTCATAGAGCTGTTATGAGCATCAAATGAAATAATATTTTTACAAACCCTTAACTTCTATCTTAAAATCAATATAGTATATTGGTTCCAAGGTAGATGAATACTCAGGGCTAGCCAATGGGGTCAACTGATTTGTCCAGGGTCATACAGCTAAGAAGTGGCTGATGCTAGATTTGAACCCAGGATCTCCCATTTCTGTGCCTTGCTTTCGATCCACTCAGCCACCCAATTGCCCTAAGATAATATTTTAAAAGTCTTTAACACAGTATCTGACATATAATAGTTATTGTCCCATATTCTCAAAAAAAATAACAATGACATCACTGGGTGATATCTTTTGACTTTTCAAAAAATTGAATCTAAGTGATTCAGAGTCACACATAGTCTTTGGCCTCACTCTCTTCCACATTCATGTGAAGTCCAGTGGCAAGAGAAAAGCAAAGACAACTGGCAATGGCTCATGACGGAGTGGATCATCTTGGCTTCTTTGATGTCTCACTAAGATCTAAGTTATCTTCCCCTTCTACCAGAACTCTTCACATGCTTGGAATAGATACCGCACCAATTTTCTTCCACTGCATATGCATACATCTTCTTGAAGCCACAGAAGAGAGTTCAATGGCAGATGGACACCAAGGGAGGAAAGCAATCTGCTTAGATCATTTCTAGGCAGATGATTCTCAAGGACATATATTCATCGATAATCTTTCTCAAACTCTATTCCTATATAACCACCTTACTACTATATAACGCTACCTGTATGTCGTATAAAAACCTCAAGTTCAATATATCTAAAATGGAAGTCACCAACAATAGTGGCAGAGCTTTTGAACTCAGCAGACACTTATTAAGTACCTACTACATGTCAGGCATTGTGCCAAGTGCTAAGGATACAAATAAGAAAAAGAAATGTGGTCCATGCCCTCAAGGAAATTATAGTATAAATAAAATAAAAGGAATATAGAAAAGGAAACAGAAAATGATTGAGTTAGTAAGAGAACAAGAAGGTGTACATAGCTCAAAGAAGATGAAGTATGCAGAATCAAAACCAAGCAGAGTGGTTGATGGAAAATGGAAATTCTGATTGGTCTTTGTCTCAAGTCTTTTTCTACTCCAGTCCATCTTCTACTCAAGTGTGAAATTAATCTTCCTAAAGTCCAGGTTTAACCATCACCTTCATCCCTCATTCAATACACTCCTGTAGCTCTTCTAAAAGCTTGTGGATGAAATATAAAACTGCTTTTGAAGTCATTCATTACCTGGGCATTCCTAGCTTTCCAGTTTTCTGACATACATTCCTATGAGCCAAGTGTCTTTGTTTTTCTTTTTAGAAAGAAAATAAAAAAACTGAAACATTTTATCTTCTGATTCCATGCATCTTCACTGGCTATCTTCTATATTCAAATGTTTCTCTTCTCATTTTGGACTCCTGGTTTCCATGGCTTGTTTCAAGCCCCAGCTAAAATCCCACCATCTGTTAGAAACCTTTCCTAATCTCCCTTGATCTCACTGCCTTCCTTCTGTGATTATATCCAGTTTGTAATGCATGTATCTTGTTTGCATATGCTTGTTTGTATGTTATCTCTCATTAGACTGAAAAATA